>NW_026571515.1:15038270-15207770 GCF_026225935.1 Boleophthalmus pectinirostris | reverse complement strand
GCTGGACGCCGCTCTCGGCGCTCTGCCTTCGGCTGTGGAGCGACGGTGACACCGGTGTCTGATCTGGTTGTGTTTTTAACCAGAGATAATTATTATTTGTGTAGACTAGAGTGTTGACTGTTGAGTTGAGACTAAAGTGCAGTCATGTCAGTGCCGTCGCTAACTTTCCTACTGCACTCGTCAAAACTGATAAAACACACACAGTCATAGATGTACAGACACCACAATATAACGTTAACGTTATGTACATTAATGATGACTAATACAATTCACTTTTAAACTATTACTTACAGTTAAATCCGCGGACAACAGGTGGATGCTGCTTCTTTCCATTCAGGTGGAAAGCCGGTTTAGCCGCGGATCCGCGCATTGATAGTACAAATCATTGTGTCAAAAACAAAGTGTTGTGTTAAAAGTACTTTCACAGTGCGGATCTAAGATGATTTAACCGCAGATTCTCTCTGTAACAGCAGGCCATCCAAGGGTTAGGGTTAGCAACAGTCAGAAAGCGAATACGGAACAAATACGCAGCGGACGGACAGTGGGGCGGATTTGGCGGACCGAAAGCGGATCCGCTGCGGAGCCTGATGCTAGTAGGGAAAATAAACTATCTCGTAATTACGAGATAACCCCCACCCCCCCACCCCCCAAAAAATCTCGTAAAAACAAAATAAACAATCGTAATTACGAGATAATCCCCTGCCATGGACAGATTCACACAGTCACGGAGAGAAAAGACTTGACAGCACAATGTTGGTTTCATAGATCTAGAAAAAAAAAAACCTCTTCTGTAAAAATGATTGATAAAAACACTCGGGACTCAAGACTCTGGACTCTGGACTCCAGTGGTTGCGAGTGTAAAGTACAGTACATTTTTTATAAAGCCTCGAGGTCTTCCTTAATAAATTAAACTGAAATAAGATAAAATAGCTTTGTGTTGTTTTCCTTTAGAACAGTAAGAAATATGGATATTGTCATAAATAATTAAAGCACAGTAGACTTAGATAAACTTGAAGACTATATTAAATATTATGTCATTGTATGTAACGTTATCTTGAAACCAAGAAATAATTCAAAACATCTGGAGTCGTGTCTTTCCAATTTTAATAATTTATGTACAATTTTCAGTACAGTTATGACGTGAATAGAATCAGAAATGTTGCTGTCCAGACTGAAATAAATTATAGCTCTTTCAGTGTAAAATTTTGTTCATGATGAATTGTATTTTAGATTTTTATTTGATTTTATTTTTTTTAAGATTTTTTTTTTTTTTTTTTTTTTTTTTTTTTTTTATTCACTGATAATGATGAAGTTGAAATATTGTATTTATGGAAATGAGAATAAATTAATTTAGATTTTTTTATGTTTAATGATGAATTGGATTGTGGTTATTTTAAGGAGACACTGTTAATGATGAAATGTAGTTAGAGTTGTTCATTTGTATAAAGTTATTTTATTCTGTAATGTCTGTGGTTGACGTCAGTCGTGACGTCACTTCCCGTTTGTTTTCTCTGACTTTGGCACAGGTTGTTTTCCCTGTGGAGTCCTCCGTTCGCGTTCATGTTAAAAAAAAGTGAGTATTTGTGTGATGTTATTATATTATCATTGTGTTTATTTGTGTTTTTAACTCTTATATTTGTACATACAAGTGCATCTGTCCAGTTTACTTCAGTTGTTCTTGGTCTGGCGGGTGTTAAAAGCATCCTCGCTGATATAACCGAGCGTAACCTGACACCAATTAAACCCATAGACGCGCGCGGTGTCTGGAGCGCTGCAGTAGCGCTATTAATCCGACAGAGGGCGCCAAAGACCACTGTACCGTTTCAAAATCCCAGCGTTCGTTTGTTATTAAGTGTACATATATATATTATTTTGTTATTAATGTAACTTATTCATACATACGTTTTATATCATAATTCTAACATTGTTTTTGTTTCTTTTGTTCTTGTTTTAGCCACATACATGATCCATAATTTCGACACTCGCCCGTAACCTTCAGTTCCAGTTCCGTATGAAGCTGTAATTACAATATCTGCAATAAAGTTCTTTTCTCTGTGCCCACGCTGTGACTGGAGCCCCTCTCGCAGATCAGGTTAGTAAACACCACAGTGCCTCGCTCAAGCACAACTGCTCTTTTTTTTTTTTTTTTTTATGAATTTTGGACTGCAGATGGAAAGAAGCTTGTAGTAAAATCTGGCGCAGAGCATTTTTTCTTTCTGAGATTAATGTTTTTTGTGCACTGTTATATAATAAATAAATAAATGAAGACAAAATAGAAAAGTGAGTCGTTGTCGGCAGGATTCGAACCTGCGCGGGGAGACCCCAATGGATTTCTAGTCCATCGCCTTAACCACTCGGCCACGACAACTTGGTCTGTAAGGGGGCGCTGTGGGACATTTTATCAGTTTTAAACGCCACAATTTTGTCACATCTTTGTATTGACAGATGAGGTGCCAGATAAACAACAGTCTCGTTATTATAATCAGAGGCCTCAGAGTGATTTGATTTTCTCTCAGTGTAACATTAAATTAGAGTAATGTACTTTAAGAAAAATAATAATAATTACATGTAATAGATGTCAACAAAACTGTAATTGTACTAGCCAAAAAAAAATAAATAAATAAAATTTAACTACTTTCCTGGTTATTTAGTCAACAAAACTGTAATTATACTAGCAAAAAAATAAATAAATAAATACAATTAAACTACTTTCCTGGTTATTTAGTAGACTACCTAACTCATAACACAAGTTTCTAATACACTATAATTCCAATAAATAGAGATGTGCACGTCTCAAGAACAATGGGGTATAAACAGACAAAACCTTTTTTTTTTTTTAATGGTGCATTATAGTGAGGGCCCCAAACTCGAATTCGCCCAGGTTCCCCAAATGTCTAACTCTGACACTGTTTTTATTATTTATTTATTTATTTATGTAATTAATAATCACAAGAAAAATAATAATCATATGTAATAGACGGCATCAAAAATGTAATTGTACTATCAAAAAAGAAAACTACTTTTAACTCAAAAGACAAGTTTCCAATCCACCATAATCTCAATAAATAGAGATGTGCATGTCTCAAGAACAAAAAAACAGACAATAAAATAATATATTAAACAAAAAAAACTGTGAATTATAGTGAGGGCCCCAAGGTCAAATTTGCCCAGGGCCCCCAAATTGTTACAGGGAAAAACAATGTAACTCTACTTACATGATACTTTCACGTTGGTCGGTAATGATGATATGTATTAAGTGTTTTATTTATTTATTTATTTTGTATTTTTGATTGTATTATTGGGAGAATATAGCTCTAAAAGTAAACTATGCGCCGTGCGGTGGTGTATATTAAAAATACTTACAAATAAACTTTAATCTGTTACAGCACATATAACATTAAATGAGAGTAGTTTACTTTTAAACAATAATCGTTACAAAAATAATAATAATCATGTCATGGATGTCAACAAAAATGTAATTGTACTAACAAAAAATAAATAAAACTACTTTCAACTCAAAAGACACGTTTCCAGTCCACCATAATTCCAATAGAGATGGGTATGTCTCAAGAATAATGGGGGGAAAAACAGACAATAAAATAATATATTTTCAAAAATAGAGAGATGTACATGTTTCAAGAACAATGAGGAAAAAAATAAAATAATATATAAAAAAAAAAAATAAACAGAGATGTACATGTTTCAAGAACAATGGGGAAAAAAATTTAATAATATATAAAAAAATATAGAGATGTGCATGTTTCAAGAACAATGGGGGGGGGATAAGCACTGCTTATCTGATACTTTCACGTTGGTTGTTAATGATAATATGTATTAAGTTTTTTTTTTTTATCGTATTATTGGGAGAACTTGGCTCTAAAAGTGTGCCGTGCGGTGGTGTTTATCTGTATTATAAACACTTCTCAATAAACATTCAGCTGTTTTAACAAGTGTGTCTGGTATTTTATTTCCTTACTTTTGATTTGTGTCATCTTCCCTGGTGGTCTAGTGGTTAGGATTCGGCGCTCTCACCGCCGCGGCCCGGGTTCGATTCCCGGTCAGGGAACATGCTTTTTATTTTTTTATGAGCTTTTTTACTTTAAGGGGCTGCATGTTAGATTTAGATTTAAAATTTGTGTCGCCAGTGTCGATGCTGAAAAACACTCCAGGGAGAGAATTCTGGAGGTTCTGAGTTTTCACACGAGGCCTGTTTATAAACTGAAACCAAACCTTTATCTTCATGGAGCCCAAACCAGACCAAGTGAACTGAAACCATGTGTCAGCATCATCTATAAAACAAATACTACACAGTCATATGGTTGTTGTTAATAATGTTCTTTTGTGATTGTAAGAAGTAAAAGATTTTCATTCTGCACTCTTCTTTCTTTTTAATTTTCTGGGTATTTATGATTTGATTTGTTTGTATTGTGATTTTAATGTATTTCTAATTCTGTAAATGTATTTATGATGCTGTAAATGATTTTGTGTAAAAATTTTTCTATACAAATAAACCCGCCTTGCCTAATAGTTGTTATCTTTTTAACAGAAAGAGCAGCGGCTGCACACACTTCCTTTACAACATGCACTGATTATTTTCACACAGTTTGCATGTTTTTCTTTACTGTGGTGCTTTTACATTTGAAACGTGAGCAATGAAATGTTATTTATTTGTCACCTTGTATTCTTAAGGATATTTACAGGGATATTTATCTAGTTCAGGCATGTCCAAACTATGGAGCATGGGCACAAATTTTTATTGGCCCTTCCAGGTGAATTGGCCCAAATGACCTTATATCATTTATGAATTAACTATTTATTGCAAGTTTTTTGAAAATCTACCTTGATAAAGCGAATATTTAATATTTTGTGTTTTTTTTTTTGAGGATCTTAGCATGAATAAAGTCTGAGGGCTCATTCTAACGTGATAAACCTGCAGATATTTCAATTCTTCACTGTATTGAGCACCAGTCTGTGGCCCTCAATCGGCCTTCTGCTTCGTCTGTGTTTAGACATGTGGCCCTTGAAAAAAGTTTGGACACCCCTGATTTAGTTGCTTTTCCAGTCAATATTGTGAAGTGTGGTTGCTGGATGGCACTAGATTACAACTTCTACAACTGGCTACAGCCTCATAGTCAGACTTGTTTATTGTTAACCTGGTTCTGTATTTAATGTGCACAGATTTATTTCATGAGTTTGCATTTTGATTTGTGGTGCAGTAGTTGTGAACGAGAGAACTCTATTGAACACTGAATGTTTTCTACAATTCGTCTATCATTCGTTCATTCGTTTTTCAATATAAAACTAAAAATAAGAAAATAAAAAAACGATTTTCTTCATTATTTGTCTCTAAAACCAAAACAAAAAAACAGATAATGATTTGTTTTTTCAGTTTTCGATTTTGTATTTAAATTAAAAATGGAAAAAACTGATAACGAGCGTTTCCCGTTTACGTGACTTCCATGACTGCGATGCCAAACTTTTGCACTGCATACGGACTGAACCAGGACCGATCCAGATCCGGGACCAGACCGGGACCGAAACAGAGACCAGAGCGGACTCCGAGTCTCTGCGGGGTTCGAGCCTCAGCTTCAAGTTCCGGCCCTGCCATGGGCTCTGAGCCTCCAGTCTGGTCCCGGACCTGGATCAGTCCTGGTTCAGTCCGTATGCAGTGCAAAAGTCCAACATCACAGTCATGGAAGTCACGTGAAGTCATTTAAACACAAAATCGAAAACTGAAAAAAGGAATCATTATCTGTTTTTCATTTTGGTTTTGGAGACAAATGAAGAAACAGTTGTTTGTTCATTTTCTTATTTTTGGTTTATATTGAAAAACGGATGAACGAATGATACACAGATTTTCTACACTCACCTTTTCAAAAGAAACAGGCCATCACATTATTTAAAGGAATGCCTTTTATTGATATTCAAACATTTACAACAAAACCAAAATTATTTAATTAAATCACCAGAATTTTCCACATCTTCTGATCCCTTTATTTTTCTACATCAGCTAAAGGCCCAGGCCCTAGATAAAGCTATTCTCTACAGAGGAGCAGCCGGACACAGGCCTGGCTCTGTGTGCTGTACTTTAACGCAAAAACAATAATTCATGAAGATTCAAAAGTCTCTCCAAAAGTGATCAGGAGTCCAAGAAACCCAGGATCGAAAATAAAATAAAACAGAACGAAATGAGCTGTGATTTCCGTTTGCATCGTGCTCGTCTCGAATCAAAATCCCGACGAAATAAAAGGCAAATATCGGGATCGTTTCGTTGTAACAGACTTGGATCATGGCGACTTATTCCAGACGTCAGATTAAATTTACAACGTGAGATTCCCCAGAAAAAGGCGGCAAGATGACAAAACAAAACAGAAAACATGACATTTAAATTTACACTTGCAACGAATCTGAAGGATAAGCATATATTTAAAGAGAAACTGATAATAAAAATAATAAAAGCCCAAATATTTTGCACTAACTTATCAAGAATTTCTGTAACATTGACGTTTTTGTCGATAAATATTCCACACGTCGAGGAAAAAAAGCCGACGATACAAAATGTTATAGCTGTAAAACAATTAGCAACGTAATTCTACAATCGAAAAATGCAAACGATTATATTTTTAGCCATTTGACACGTTCCGTTTTTGGCAAAAACTGTGTACGATTTGGCAGCGAAAATGTTACATATGGCGTTTTGATTATAGTAGGAGTTTTGCCGGATTAAAAAAACGGCAAAGATTGGGGAAAAATACAAGGATTTATCTAGGAAATGTACAAAAAACGAAGAAAAAACGAAAGTAGCGAAAGTGACGGTGCTACACGACTGTGCTGTGTGTTCACTTTTCGAGGCGATTTAAATAAACATTTGAAACTTTTAAGCGAATTTTGGCCTCATGCATTACGATTACGTCGCGTCTTTACGGTTTCAGCAGGAGTGCGTCATTTGGCAAAGCGGATTTTTCCAATTTCTTACGTTTTATCCCTCCGAAAACAGCCTTAACCAAGCTCCCTTTCGTCACTTTACGAAACTTATTTTTTAACCGAAACTGAAATTATTTAAGCGGTGAAACGTTTTAAGTAAGGCCTGTGGAGATGTGTCGACATTCAGGTTTTGTGCACAGTAAATGGCAAAATCAAGCATTAAATAAATTAGTGCATTGCGTAACTTTTTCGGTTGGAGGAAAGGTCCGTCAGCTGCTTGTTTCTATGGATATGTCGTTGGTCTGTTTGGAATGGTCCACATTGTGACATTAAACAGCTATTTTTACATTTACGGTATTTTTCGAGCTACAAATCACACTTTTTTTCATGGTTTGGGTGTTTCCTGCGACTTATATACTAAAATTTTCACACTGAGGTTTCGAGAGGCTCTAGTCTTGTGTGTCAGTGTCTAATACGACTATTACTCCTGTACCACTGTCACTTCGCTCTACTGTGCATGTCTCCTGTAGAAAAAGCCGCTGTCCTGCTGCAAATAGTGAAATATGCAGCCGAAAACGATAATCGAGCAGCAGAAAGAAAGTTTGGAGTGAGCGAGAAACTTGTGAGGGACTGACGGAAAGTGGAGATGAAGAACACAGCTTCACGGCAACCGGGAGGATGCACCATGAAACTTTCCTGAAGTCACTGGATGAATTGTCAGAGTCTGGACTTCAGTGACACCGAAACCATCCTGTCGAGATTCAGAAAGGCCCGAATAATTCTAACTGATGCTGAGTCTGATGACAGCGACACAGAAGAGGAAGCGGCGCTCTGTTTACATCATGGATCTATGGCTTATTTGCTGAGGTTGCACAGAAGTGACACCGAGGATAAAGAATTGAATGGATTTAGTGATTTGGAGTGAGATGGAGAGTTTGGTAAACTTGTTCTGTTCTGTTGTTTAAGTTATAGTTATCTGAAGAACTGTTCATGTGTGACATTAACAGTCTGTTGTTCTCTGTTCTATTGTTTTTACTAGAACTTGACTTTTAAGATGAAACGTCGGTTCCTGGTCTCTGATTTTCTAAAACACATTTCCCCAAAAATGTATTTTTTGGCTGGTGCGACTTATACTCCGGAAAATACGGTAATCAATTACAGATGGTTTTGCAGCTCAAAAATACATAGAGAAGTCTAATGCCGTACAGCGAAACATTCTAGTCGAAGCAATCACATCTTCAAAAAAACAAACAAAAACAAAACACTGGGCGGACCCTCCACAAGAAAAGTTACGCAATGCACCTTTTTAAAAAATAAAAAAACAAAAACAAAAAAGTTCCTCTTAAGAAATACTACAAATCAAAATGACTGATACGTTTAACTTCAAGCTTTAAAAGGTGCACTGTGTAACTTTTTGGTTGGAGGAAGGGTCTGTCACCTGCTTGTTTCTATGGATACATCATTGCTCTCTGCCTGGAATGTTCCACAGTGTGACATTAAACAGTTCTACTTTACATTTATTCATTTACAGATGGTTTTGTAGCTCAAAAATTGATAGAAAAGTCATAACGTCGTACTGCGAAACATTCTAGACTAAGAACTAACATCTTCACAAGAAAAGCACTGGGCAGACCCTCCACTAGAAAAGTTACGCAATGCACCTTTTTAAAAAATAAAAAACATAACAAATCAAAACAAAAAAGAGAAAAATTACGCTTAAGAATCGTTATAAATCAAAATTACTGATACGTTTTACTTTAAGCATTAAAAGGTGCACTGCGTAACTTTTTGGTTGGCGGGGGGCGTCTGTCACCTGCTCGTTTCTATGGACACATCACTGCTCTCTGCTTGGAATGTTCCACAGTACGGCATTAAACAGTTCTACTTTACATTTATTCAATTACAGATGGTTTTATAGCTCCAAAAATACTTAGAAAAACATTCATTCTGATTGTGAGCGGGGTCGCCTCTCCACAGATCTGACCTGTAAATTGATCTAGTTTGGGGTCTGTGAAGATAAGACAGAAAAATCTAACATCGTAGTGTGAAAAATTCCAGTCGAAGCAAAACATCTTCACGAAAAACGCATTTGACGGACACTCTGGCAGAAAAGTTACGCAATACACGTAAAAAACAAAACAAAAATGACCCTTGAGAAGTGCTTTAAATCGATGGCCCAAATGAACTAAACTGGCTACAACTAAACTTTTCTATTAAAAATACAGTACTGTGCAAATGTTACAGAAGAATTTATGCCTTAATTACGAACAGGTCCAGGTTTTAAACGAGTCCGGGCGTAAAAATATTCCGGGCGATTGCGAGACGGGACCAGGGACCAGAGCCTTCGCAGGGGCTCTAAAGTCAAATTCCACATAGTTTTATCCAGTTATTTTGTGCGACATTTAATTTATTACAGACAAAATGTGTTAATTATGGGTTTTTGTTCATTTTATTTGAGTTTAATGTCAGTTTTTTATTGAAAATTCTGAATTATTCTGTAAGCATCTGGCAAAAATGAAGACTCTTGTGAGCTTTAAACTCAGTTATAATGTTGTTCCCTCCTCAAAAAACAAACCTGGAGTCGTGTTTTGTTTCATTCACACAAGTTTGAATGCTCTGTTCCACCTTGTAATGTCACAAAGCTGTAGTTTTCAAGTTAACATATTCTTTTACAGGGTTCCCACTCTTTTTCACTGACAAAATTTCAAAACATTTCCAGGACTTTTTCACGACCTAAAGTGAATTTTCCATGACTTTACAGCACCTACATGCATAGAACTGATCAGACTTTTAGAGCTAAATATGAAATGTTAACTATTTCCTCTCATCTTATGGTTTTGGATTACATATTTTTTTTATTGTCGTCTCTTGTACACAAAAGGCGTAGACGTTCAGAAATAATTATAATAGTCTAATGAGAACTTAACAGAACAATGGAGTTACTAATACTAAATAAATACTAAAATTCCATGACTATTCCACGATTTCCATGACTGTTGGAACTCTGCTTTTTTCTTTTGTTCATTTCAGAGTTTGGCAATTCCAGAGCTGAATTTATCTAAATGTTTCTCGTGAAGATGTACGGAGCACTTCCTGTACAGTTGTCCCTCAATCTATCGTGGTTCACCTTTCACGGTCTCGCCGTTTCATGGATTTTTTTAGTACAATTTTGCATACTTTTTTTTTTTTTACAGTGTATGAGTGCGTATTGTGTCCTGATTGGCTAAGAAACTGTACATCGTCAATCAGTCTCCTCCGTGCCATGTCTCCTGTACAGTACAGAATGTGTTCAGTTCGCCAAATTTATATAAATGTTCGATCTCCATCAGTGAGATTCTGAAGAAGTTTTTTTCCCGTCAAAACCCACAATGTCGACGAAACGTTCTGCACCGACAAAGGCTCCTGCGGTCGCACCCAAATGGCAGAGGAAGATGTAACCATCACACAAAAAGTTGGACTTCTGGACACGCTGAAGAAAGGGAGAAGTTACGCGGCTGTGGCAGAGTCCTGCTCCAGGTCAGGTACCTACGGGCAAATAGTTGCTAAAATGGGCGGGTTTTAACATTCTGGAATTTTACGGGCGGGTAGTGATTTCACACAGGCAGGTCAGGACTAAACTAGGACTAAAACCAGGACTAAAACCAGGTCTAATCTTGGATTTAAGAGAGAGAACACCGAAGCAGGGCATCTGTAAAGTGTGATCGGGTAACGACCACGTTTATATTCATGAAATGCAGAGCTGAGCCGGTCCTTTCTCCTGCGGTCACCTCCGAGCCCGTCCCGACAGCGAGTGCTGTTTTAGTCCTAGTTCAGTCCTGAAATCAATCCTAGGTTAGTCCTGGTTTAGTCTTGGTTCAGTCCGTGGCGTAGGCAGCAGAAAAGTTTGATATAATCTCGGGTTAACGGGCGGGTGTGGGTCTCCAGAAATGGGACCCGTACTGGACTCTGCGCTGTAGGGCTCCATTACCGAATACAGTATTACCGTGTGACATCACAAGGTGGAACAGCGTATTTTCCACTTGAGAGAAGAAAAACTCGGCTTAAATATGCTGATTTTTGCATCAAACGTGTGTGAATGAAACAAAACAACTCCAGATGTGTTTGTGATGAAAAACACTGTAAAAAACATAACAGATCAGAAAATAGCTCAGTATAATCAGGATTAGCTGTAAAACACATTCATCTTTGCATCTGTAGTGTACAATCTTTATTTTATTCTATTTTTTTGCACAGTACTGTATAAGTAACCAAACACGTGTACTCAAACATAGCGTAAATGTTGCTATCCTAACCCTAACCTCGCTCGCAGCAATGGTGACAATAGAGCATCATTTTTATATTTGTACATATCGTTAAAAGTTATGTAAAAACATTATGCAAAGCAGTGTAAAATAGTTTATAATACAAAATGGATTTTCTTCACATCCGGGTTGGGGTTTCTGAGTAGTTTGTGGTTGGTACAGCTGAGATGTCATATGTACATGCAGTATTGTAGTAATATTTGTAGTAGTTGTAGTAATAGGCCTGTGTTTAGGAGTATTTAGGAGTAAAGTGTTCACAGTGTGGAGAGCAAAGACAATTAAATGAAAAAAAAAAAAAGTTCCGTAGAGAGCTTTATAGCAGATTCCATTGTGTAGAATAAACAATAGATTATTTTTCTGTAGTGAATTTACACCAAAAAAATTCCAAATTCCAGGTATTTCCAGTTTCATTTCTATTTTTTTTTGGCATTTTTGTGTCACTTTAAACCTCCATTTAACAAAATAAAGGCATCGTAATTCATTTTTATTAGTTTAAGTGAAATTAGTGAAATTTAGACAAGTTTTGGCTCTTGTTAATATATTATTGGTACTTAACAGCAGGGCCGTTGACAGAAATTTGGGGGCCCAGTGTAAGAAGCCTGACCCCTCTAGTGTAAATTAATAGGAAGCGGGGCCAATTTTGTTATTTGTTTTGTTTTTACTTCAGATTTTTTAGGGAAATCTTAAATATAAATGTTTTAGTGAAATAAGTACCGTATTTTTTGGACTATAAGTCTCACTTTTTTCATAGTTTGGGTGGTTCTACAGCTTGTACTCAGGTGCGACTTATATATTAAAATATATCATTTTGCATGGTTGTTATTTTCACACTGACGGCCAACAGAGGGCGCTCTAGTCTTGTGTGTCAGTATCTGCTGCTCCTGTTCCTCCTGTACCACTGTCACTTTGCTCTACTGCGCATGTCTCCTGCAGAAAGAGCCTCTGTCCTGCTGAAAGTTGTGAAATATTCAGCCAAAAATGGTAATTTTGGAGTAAACGAGAAATTTGTGAGGGACTGGGAAAAAGTGGTGGATACTTTAACTCAGACATGTCAAACTCGGGCCCAGGGACCAAATTTGGCCCACGAGATCATATCAAATATGTATTAGAGCTGCCCACCGGTTACAAATAGACTATAGAGACATTTAAAACGTAGTTATTATTTTATATTTTGCTTGTTTTGGATTCACTTTTTAAGCAAAACTCTTATTAAACATTTATTTTAATAAGAAAAGGTTTAACATTACATTTCTCAAAAGAAGAGAAAACATGCAGATGTTGTTGAAATTTTTCAATAAATATTTAGTTTCGCCCATGATGTACTCCCAGTTTTTAATTTTGGCCACTGTGAATTTGAGTTTGAGACCTCTGCTCTAACTGCAATGAAGAAAACAAAAAAACCTAATCACAGTCTCAAAGCTAGATTTAGCTGGAGTTGCTCAGAAGTGACACCGTGGATGAAGAATTGAATGGATTTAGTGATTTGGAGTGAGATTGAGAGTTTGGTAAACTTGTTCTGTTGTTTATATTATAGTTATCTTAAGAACTGTTCATATGTGACGTTAACAGTCTGTTGTTCTCTATTCTATTGTTTTTACTAGAACTTGACTTTAAGATGAAATGTCGGTTCTTGATCTCTGATTTTATAAACTAAATTTCCCCCAAAAATGCCACTTATATATGTTTTTTTCATTCTTCATTATGCATTTTTTGGCTGGTGAGACTTATAGTCTGGTGCGACTTATAGTCCGGAAAATACGGTAGTCTAAAAAACAACAAAAACTTTAAAAGGTGTCTAGGGGTCCACTAATTGCTCGTCTCCATGTGGATGTTATTGCCGTCTCTGGAATGTTCCACGGTATGAAATTAAATCCAAAATCCTCAATTACAATAATTCCTTCTGTGAATAGGTTTGACTCACTCTCCACAGATCTGAACCGTAATGTAGAGTAGTGCTGTAACCTGCTCGTTTTCCGGTTTAATCTAGTTAAAAAATAATAAATTAAAAACTCCATGGAGACAGGCAATCGGTGGACCCTCCACTAGAAATGTTCCGCAGTGCACCAGATTTGAGATTTATTCAGATTTTAGACTTGAGTTCACATTTTGGACAATTCAAAACAAAAAAATAAAGCCCTAAAAATACTAGTTGAATCTATTTTTGTTGTTAATTTTTGGCTCCTGAATCCGCTATAAACCACAGCTCTACAGTTTTGATGCAGACTGGCTGTCGTCGTTCCCCGTTAAATCCCGTTAAAATTAAATCAGATGCCCCGTATGATTTGACAATGTGAGATAATGCCGTTTGTATTCACTGAGCAGAGCTGGAACAGGAACCGGGCCCGAGGGTCCAGAGCCGAGACCCTCACGGACAGCTCCCCCCGGTGGTGCGTACGTGGCGTGGTGTCGGCCGGGGGCGTGGTTAAAGCGAGGAGGAGGAAGAGGAGTGGGAGGAGTGAGAGGTCGGAGGTCAGAGGTCAGAGGTGAGAACAGTACAGTCCGAGCGGGGTCCGGTTCAGAAGGGCGGGTTTTCCTGAGTGGGAGTGGTCTCGGTCTCGCTTGTGGCCTCACCGTTGCCCTTGGGGCCGACGACTTTGTACTGGAACAAACAAGATAGAGGAAACGTTTAGAGCGGGACAAGACGTCACAATATGAGTACTACTAATACTAATGATAATACTACTACCATTACCTACTACCTCTACTAAGAATACAACTAATACTACTAGTACTACTAATAATAATAACACTACCACAACCTACTACCAATTACTACCTCTACTAATATCACATACTTACTACCTACAACCGCTACCACCTCCTGCTACCACTGCTACATACTTACTACCAATACTAGCCCTACTACTACCTACTACAACTACCTCTACTACTACTGACATACTTACTACCTACTACCAACACTAGCACTACTACCTCTACTATATAATATCTACTACTACGACCTCCTACCACCTAATACTACCACTACCCAATACTACTACCTACTACTACTGCCTCCAACCTACTACCTACTACTACTGCCTCCTACCTTCTACCTACTACTACCGCCTCCTACCTTCTACCTACCACTATTACCTAGTACTACTGCCTTCTACCTACTACTACCACCTAATACGACTACCTAATACGACTACCACCTACTACCTCCTACCACCTACCATCATCTACTACTACTACTAATACTAGTACTACTACCTCCTACCACTACTCCTACTACTACCTACCACCTACCATCTACTATTACTACCTACCATCTACTATTACTACCTACCAACTACTATTACTACCTACCAACTCCTACCACTACCACCTACTACTACCACCTCCTACCACCTCTACTACCTCTACTACTACTACCACTACCACTACCACCTACAACCAATATTACTGGCTACTACTACCACCTACTACTACTCCTACTCCTAATACGACTACTAATAATACTACCACTACCTACTACTACCTCTACTAATACTACATACTTACTATCAATGCTACCTACTACTCCTACTACTACATTTTATTAATATAGTACTTTTCTAAACACTCAAAGACTCTGTGTACAAAGAACACAATTAAAAAGAGAAAATATTGGCTGATACAATAAATCAATATCACAGGAAAACAAATAAAATAAATACAGAAACAGCACAAAGTTCTTAGTTTTACAGAAGTGTGCTAAAAAGTTAAAAAAGGCAAAAAAGGAGCTTGTACTTTTTTTTTTTAATGTAGCTGATGTGGCTTTTATTCAGGTACGCTCAATAGTCTGGAAATATCAACATATAGATTTAGCTTTACTGTGACAAAACAACAATAAATGAGCAGGTGTTCCTAAGCGTTCGACTGGGTGTATACAGGCCCAACATTGTAAGCAGCTGATACACAAAATACATTTAACACAAGAGCTAAATAATAAATAAAAGCGAGTCTGAACAAAGAGTTGACCTCAGCACTAAAGAGTCTTTGTTCAGACTTGTAACTATAGTTAGATCTTTTACTTAACTGTTTTTTATTGTGCTTTGTCATTATAGATAAATATAAAAACAAGCCCAGTTCCTGCTCTGTGCTCTTTCAGGACAATAACAGTTTTGTGGTGTTTCTGCGTCCTTTAATTCAGAATTCAAGGCGCACCAGTGTGTACAGTCAAGAGTCTTATCCTGGTTCTGAGAGTGTTCTGATTCTGGTATAATGGTACATGTGTTCACGCAGACCGTTTCCGGTACGGGACGTTTGGTTCGGTGCAGGGCTGAGTTCGCGCAATTTGTGTGTGTTTACGTTCCATCACTACATGTGCAGCTACACGGAGGCTCAGCTCTTTATTATTCATGAGGAAACTCGTCCGTGACTGGGGCAGTGTTTCCCACAGTGCTTTATAGTTTGGCTGGACGTCTTGACAAAAATTGCCCCCGACCTTAGCTACATCCCTCTGAACCACGTGAATCCTCGCAAAACTATGGTCGTCACAACGCAGTCCTCATTTTCGCCTTTTGCTGGCATTTATATATACACAGTCTATGGTGGCAAGTTAGGAACTTTGCTAAAGACTTAACAGCAAACACTGACTGTGGAGCTCTGTCACAGCTTCAGTAAAATGTGGTTTTAACTGTTGAAAAATACATCAGTGTCTCAGAGTGTCTGTTTAGTTTAAGAGCAACACAGACAGACACAGAGGTGACCCCCGCTGTTAAAAAGTGGTTGTATTAAACAGCCAACTGCTTTATTTTGTTTTTAAGTATAAAATATTATTACCTGAAAAGTCCTGTTAGGAGTTTTGGTCATTTTGGGGAAGTTGCTGCTCCTACTGTTTTTGTTACTCGAGTTCACACATGCTCAGTACAGCACAGGTTTGAGAAATCAGGATACTGCGTCTAGGGCTGTCGCAATAACCACAAAAATGAATCGCCGCAGTACTAAGAGGCCCACCACGGTGCATGTTGGGCCACCACAATCACTGCACGTGGCAAACGTGACCCAACCCAGAGTCCTGCACAGGTCCATTTTTAGAGACCCACACCCGCCCAGACCCGTTAACACCCAGGACTAACCCAGGACTAACCCAGCACAAACCCAGGACAAACCCAGGACAAACCCAGGACAAACCCAGGACAAACCCAGGACAAACCCAGGACAAACCCAGGACAAACCCAGGACTCAGTTGCGCCCACGTAGACTGTCAGGTTACCGCAGGCGAAAAGGACGCAGCAGTCACCCGATCGCGCTTTGCAGAAACCTGCTTCGCATGCTTGGGGTTTTCTCTCTCTCAAGTCCGAGGGTACCCGACCTGGCGCAGGACTCTGACCCGACCTGGCGCAGGACTCTGACCCGACCTGGCGCAGGACTCTGACCCGACCTGGCGCAGGACTCTGACCCGACCTGGCGCAGGACTCTGACCCGACCTGGCGCAGGACTCTGACCCGACCTGGCGCAGTGAGAGCTGGAGAGATGCAGCGGCACTTGTTCCAAAGCCAAATGTTACTTCTCCCACGTAACACACACCATATCCACACAACAAACCAGGTACAAGTGCATCAACAACAAGCGCATCAGAGTTTTCAGAGCCACTGGAAATATTATAACTCCAGGGGATGTGGGGAGGGGGTGCGATATCACCACATACTGCGATGTTAAGCCGCTATACCGCACCGCAGGAAAAATTCTGTAACCGCGACAGCCCCAACTGCGTCTACAGGCCACAGTCTCCTGACAACTCTCAGAAAAACCCAGTGAGGGTCTCCTGCTCTCTCATAATCGGAATACTGGCATATCCACGATGCTGATGTCAGAACAGTGTGTTTACATGAACACTCACAGGATACTCAAAAAGGTGCTGATTGACACGTGTTCTAGTTTTACCTTCAGGTTGCCCATTTTGTCTTCGAAGGACTTGAAAGTGGCCGAGTTTCTGTAACACAAACACTCATTTTAAATTCCCATAGACAAACTACACACACACAACCACAACAACATGCACCAATACTGACACAGGACGGTACTATCCATGTTTTTACACATCTACACTCCACACATAAACACACATAAACACACATACAGTTCACCCCATGCATTATCTGAAGAGTACAGACAGAGTGGACATACTTTACCTCATGGCGGGCATACTTATGGAGTGGCGGATGGAATAGTTGCTACTTTGGAAGCGTTAAAGAGACAGAGAGAGAGGTGCAGGTGTTAAATGCAAAAAGCAACAAGCAAATCAGGTTCAGGGTCATTTCTGTCATTTTAGGTTTTCAGAATAGTTATAATGATCACAAAAACTACAGGGGACGAAGGATAAGACTGAGAACAGGTGTCATTTCGCAACATTAAATACTATAAATAATAAATACACTTCTATTGTACAGTATATTATCTAAAATCACCAAGTGGAAAGCTTTTGAACTGGGCACAGCCTGTTCAGATCAGAGCGACTTCACACCAGAGACACTAAATGAGAGTCTAATTTAGATCAGGCTACAGTGACACTGTATGTTTAATATTAAAAACAGCTGATTGAAAGCTTTTGACTTAGTCTATGTTTTGTTTTGTAGTGCTGCAAAATGACCAAATAAACTACTACTGAACTAAGGTGATACGTGACCCATTTTTGTCCAATTCAAATGTGATGACACTGGAAAAAATCTCATGAGATCATTTTTCTCATGAGTGCATCCCTAATAAACATGCTGTATGTTAATTAAGCATTATAATTATGTTTTTTGTCTTGCTTACAGAGAACAATGTTCAATAATAATGACTGAAACTCAAAAACTCCGTATTTTTCAGACTATAAGTGGCACTTTTTTTATGGTTTGGGCGTTTCCTGCAACTTATATGTTAATATTGTCACACTGACAGCCAGGAGAGGGAGCATGACAGTTGCAGAAAAGAGAGAAAGAGCCTCTGTCCTGTCTGTATCATGTCAGTCGAACATTATTTTTGTATCACTGACAACTTAAAATTTAAACAAACATAAAGACAACTAAAACCATCCTGTCGGGATTCAGACAGGCCGGAAAATTCTAACTGGAACTGATGCTGAGTCTGACGACAGCTACACAGAAGAGGAAGCGACGCTCCGTTTACCTCCGGAAGTGACACAGAGGATGAAGAATTGAATGGATTTAGTGATTTGGAGTGAGATGGAGAGTTTGGTAAACTTGTTCTGTTCTGTTGTTTATGTTATAGTTTATCTGAAGAACTGTGAAATACGTGACATTAACAGTCTGTTGGTCTCTCTTCTATTGTTTTTACTAGAACTTGACATTCAAGATGAAATGTCGGTTCCTGGTCTCTGATTTTATCAAATAAATTTCCCCTAAAAACTGCGACTTATAGTCCGATGTGACTTATTTATGTATTTTTTTTTCTTCCATCATTATGCATTTTTTGGCTGGCGTGACTTATACTCTAGAGCGACTTGCAGTTCGAAAAATATGGTACTCTCAATATGAATTTCCTGAACATAAATAATACGGAATATTTCATAAGAGCAATTTAACACAAAAAATATTCTTTATAGATTATTATTAGAAATGATTAAATGTTTGTGAAGTTTTAACACATTTAAGAAAAAAAATATAAGAATAAAACATTAAAAACATAGTTCAGTTCAGGTGTGAGGACGCTCTCATGTGACCAGGTGAGCCCAGGTGAGCCCAGGTGAGTCAAGGTAAACCCAGGTGAACCCAGGTGAGCCTCTTACCTAAAAGAGTTAGAGAAAGGGAGCGCTCTGCAGATCAAACCAAGGCAGCGATTCAAGGAGAGAGAGAAGCACATGAGCCAAAAGCAGCAGCAGAATCAGGTTATCGTCAAAGTGCGTTAACAAAACCCAAAAAACAAACCTTTACCACACACACTCTCTCCTGTAAAGTGTTAATATGAGACTGTGCAGTGTGAACGGGACCACAACAAATGCTATGATTATGTTGGTGTTTACACAGAACACACGAGATCAGGATAAGATCAGGAGTGTGTGTGTGTGGATGCCTGTTTAACAATGACAAATGACTATTACCTAATTTCCTGTGTCATAGGGGCCAGCTCTTGTAACGTTTAGGCAACAACTACATTTACAGCATCATTATTCACATATTAGTGCCACTAAAAGCCAAGACCTGTGCAAATTCTACAAGGTTTAGCCAATCAGAGTCGACTGAGAATCAAAGCAAAGCAGCAAAAAAAATATGACGCAAAAGAAGTTACACATTTTTTGTTTTGAATGTTTAGCGTGACGAGACGTTTCTGTTTACACGGGACAGTCCCAGTTTTGAGTCCTGTGTCCCGTGTCCCAGCGGATTTATCCAAAACCACTGATTTGTTCCAGTTTTATACAAGAAAGTTGACCAGTTGTCCCTATTTTTGACCAATTTGATCCCTGCCCCAGCGACGCATTTACTTTCACGTCTTAGAAAGTTTTTGTTGAACTTCTTTGTTCAGGTGACACGGAGTTCAGTCCTCTTTTAACCCTGATTTAAGTCCTGGTTTGAATCCTGGATCAGTCCTGGCTTCAGTCCTGGCTTCAGTCCTGGCTTCAGTCCTGGCTTCAGTCCTGGCTTCAGTCCTGGTTCAAGTCCTGGTTCAAGTCCTGGTTCAAGTCCTGGTTCAAGTCCTGGTTCAAGTCCTGGTTCAAGTCCTGGTTCAAGTCCTGGTTTAAGCCTACTTAGAAAGTCGCCGTTGATCCATGACGAGAAACATGAAGCAGCGATAAATTCTCCTTTGTTCAGTCGACTCTGAATTCACGCGCGGCACAATAAACAGCCGAACTTCTCCGACAATTAAACCAGAGAGAATAAAATATCAAAACTGAATTGAATCGGTACCGACACTGTTTTTTGAAATAAACTTGAAATAAAATATTGGAAATAGAGGTCAAAATCAGTTTTTTTATATTTATGTGTGTATTCATGGTCGATATTTTTAATGCTTGGTGATTTTGGCAGGATTTCAGTGGGACAAATATGTAAATAAATGATAAAGTTTCACCAGATTTCAGTTGGGTTCAGTAGTCCGAGCGCCCCGTCTCTGGTTCTGGATCTAGTGTGCTCAGTTTCTTACGGTGGTGTTTTCTCTCTTACCTCATGTCTCCGAGTCCCTTCCTGATGGCGGTGCTCATCGTGGACAGAGCTGCGGTGGTCTTCTGTCCCGCCTGAGAGAGCGTCTCCTGGGTCTTCTTATACCTGCATGTGGGACAGGGGGGACAAAGGAGAGAAGACAGGATATAGGACACAGGAAACGACAGAGGACAGGAGAGAGGAGTGAGGTGAGAAGACAGAGGAGTAAGGAAAGGACATAGGAGTAAGGAAAGGACATAGGACATAGGAAAGGGCAAAGGAGTGAGGAGAGAGGACAGAGGAGTGAGGAGAGGAAAGAACATAGGACATAGTAAAGGACAGAGGAGTGAAGAGAGGGGATAGAGGAGAGGACAGAGGAGAGAGATGAGAGAGGAAAGGATATTAGGACACAGGGAAGGAAAGAGAACAAAGGAGAGGAAAGAAAGGAGTGAGGTGAGAGGAAAGAAAAGAAAGGAGATGGGAGAGGAGAGGACAGTGGAGTGAGGAGAGGAGAGGACAGAGGAAAGGAAAGAGGACAGAGGAGAGGACAGATGACAGAGAGGAGAGAGGACAAAGGAGGGAAAAGAAAGGAGTGAGGAGAAAGGACAAAGGAGTGAGGAGAGGAAAGGACATAGGAAAAGAAAGAGGACAGAAAGAGGAGAGAGGATAAAGGAGAGGACAGAGGAAAGTGAGGAGAGAGCAAAGGATATAGGACATAAAAAGGAAAGGAGAGGAAAGGAAAGAGGACAAAGGAGAGAAAAGAAAGGAGTGAGAAGAGAGGACAGAGGAGTGAGACGAGGAAAGGACATAGGAAATGAAAGAGGAGAGGTCAAAGGAAAGGAAAGAGGACAGGAAAGAGGAGAGGACAGAGAAAAGAGGTGAGGACAGAGAGAGAAGAGAGGAAAGAAGAGGAGAGAGGACAGAGGAAAGGAAAGAGGACAGAGGAAAGGAAAGAGGACAGAGGAAAGGAAAAAGAACAGAGGAGAGGACAGTAGTAGAGGGAGCAGGACAGGACAGGTTTGGGATGCAGCCGCAGCAGATACAGAGAGTACAGGAGTAAGAAGTGACGATGAGATGACAGAAGGGACAAAGAAAGAAGAGTACACATTAAATAAACGTAGTAAAACCCCACGGCAGAGATGCACCAATCCACACACACGACCATTCATATAAATAAATAAACAAATAAATAAATAAATAAAATTGGATCAGATCTAAGTTGATAATACAAAAATCTGGATCATACTTGAAAAATCTCTTGCCTGTGATTACTGGATTGGTGCATCTTTTACCTTCAGTGTCAAAATTAAAGCCATATTGCAGAAAAGTGTCAATATTGCAGCGGTTGAATTAAAAAGTGAAACTGAAAAAAGAAGATTTTCTGTTTGTTTTTTTCTTGTCCAATATGAGTTTCACTTTGAATTCCTTCTCCATGATGATGTTATCGTTTTGTTTGCAAAGTTTCGCAGTATGGCATTAAACTTATCGCTATGGAAACAAGAAAATGAGGCCAAGAGACAAGTCAGATCTGTGGAGATTAATGCCATACGGTGAAAGATTCCTGATAAAGCAATAACATGTCCATGGAGATGAGCAGGTTTCGTACCCTCCAGCTAAAAAGTCGCATAGTAAATGTAAAAAAGCGAGTGTATAAGAGAGTCCAAACGAGTCAAACCTGTTAGAATCCATTATTTTGTGTTACAGAGTTAGTGAAGTGCACCCAAAAAGTCGCCGTTTTAGAGTTTAGTGCAGTTTCAAAAGAGGCCGATGGTAGAAGAATCTGAACTGAACATAGAAACCCTCAAATTTAGTATGAATGTTGTGAAGGATGAACGCACAGGAGAAAAGAAAAGATGCCCCAGACACTTTAAAGACAGTCCTTCATAAACACATCCAGAGAAATGCACCTTTTTTATTTATACACAAACAAAAGAAAAGTCAGACGTGCTGTTAAAACCCTCAAGTATCAGACTCACAGGAAAGAAAAACAAAACCTCGTAAAAATGGCCTTGGTCTGGATTGTCCGACAATTTCCTCTACATTTCTTGTATAAATATAATAAAAGGGGGAGTGTTGGTTTTGGCGCAGGGAAATATTTGATTTTATGAAACATGGAACATTGTGATATAAATGTTTGCACTGCAGCTGATTTCCTTCAAAGGCTACATTTATATGATGACGTGGCGTGGAAAGTGGCGTCGCATCTTCGCTTTTTATTCCGCATTTAGACGAGCGTTTTCAGGAGGAAATCTGCGTGCATACGGTGATGCAAGTGTGTGGAATTCGACTGGGTATGCATGGCGTATGTGACAAACGTGTACGCGACATGAGCAGATCTGACCAGAGTTTTGCGTCTTGGGCAGTTTATACGGAAACACTATGATGGAGGGTATTCAAGTTTTCCACTCTGGAGGGTGGTTTCAGATTTTTGAGTTTTTAAGCCCCAAAACCACCGTCACCATCTAAACGAAAGGCACTTCCGATAAAATATTTTGTCGTTATAACCTGCAAGTGTTCTTGTTTAAACAGGCCCTTAGTCTACAAGTAAAATTTTTGACAATATGAAATCATTTGAACTTCTGTGGTCCTTGCACCGCTCCTTCATGTAAAGCTGAATTTAATTTAATTGAATTTTGATCATGATTTCAATTATTCTATCAAACGATCTCTAAACCCAAATAGAAACCCATCAGATTTTTGCGTTTTTAAGCACAAAAACACCGTCGCCGTCTAAACAAAAGGCACTTCCGATAAAATATTTTGTCATTTTTACCTGCAAGTGTTCTCGTGTAAACAGTCCCTCGGTTTTAAGGGGAAGCAGACAGATTGTGGCTGAGCGCGTCTAACATCGCGCAAATGAAGCTCAAGGTCTGATTTTTCGGCGTCAGTGGAGCGTCGCTTTAATCATGGAGAAGGTTTGGCGACTTTTGTATTGTGGTTTAAAACGTAATTCATCCAATCAAGAATGAATTTGTGGCAATATAAAAGTTTGGGGTTTTAAATGTGAATATACAGAGGTCTCTGGTGTAAATTATTACTTTTAAAAACAGCTCTGCCCATGTTACGTGATGCTGAAGCTGCTGGTGTAAATTCTGGGTATTAGCCGCCGTGCACAGCAGCAGCAGCTTACAATTCTCGAGGCTAATGTCAACTAGAGTCTTGTTTTAGTACAGATGCAAAACAGTGCGGAACGGGAGGAATTTTGAAAGCTCATTGTGGGCGCGGGTGGGATGATAAACTGCAGTCACACAATCAAAATATAAGTGTAAATTAAAATATACAAATGCTTTATGTAAGTATGTCATGTATAATTTGTGCTGGATATTTTATTTGGCATTAATAAAAACATTTTAAGCAGCGTAAATTTGCATGTATGGTCTAATCTCGCGCACATTTTAGACAATTCCTTTCCACTTCTCCATGTTTGATAGAGTTTAAGAGAGCGAACGTCTCCATCTCCACTTCGGGATTTGCAGCCAGGAGAGGGACAAAATATCGCAGATGCGGGAGGGAGCGGGCCTGAAAATTACAATTCTTTGCGGGCGGGACCTCTAATGCCAACTTTGATTAAAAGCGTAACCTATAAATTGAATGTGTTCAAATGAAATGTATTAACGTAAAGACTATCCAACTGATTTTATATGTACCTCACCGAAACACAACAGTTGGATGGGTCAGTGGGACTTTGTTTGGTGCATTCACGGTGACTCTGGGCTTTGTTCAGTTGTGGCGTGTAGGGAGGGTGCTGTCTGGGACCGCTGGATTGTCGGCATGTTCGCGGTGACTCAGTTGTTCAGTTGTGTCTAGTAGTGGCACATTGCACTCGCTTTTTCGGTTCGTTCCTCCATTCCGTTCCTCTTTGGTGTGGAGTGATGAGTGTGTCCGTGGGTGCTTTTCGTCTGCTCCGTGTGTGTTTGCGTTTACTGAAGTCGTGCTGAGACACCCGAGTGGATTCGTGTATAGTGCACTCTGGATTGTGCGGCGTACAGACGCTTTTTGATGCGGTCGGACGCTTAAGAAAACGCCCAACAGTCCGGAAAATACGGTAGATGACTTCAGTTTGTGGTAATGTATTAATATTTAACACGTCCCTTTCTAAACACAGATGTTCTCCAGTAAAGTGTTCATTTATTTAGTCGAGCAAATATTATAAGCGCCACCTTTAAGCAGCCTTAGGTATATTCTTTTTTTTTTTTTTTTTTCACGCCCTATTTTGGTGTCGCCAACACTGCTTCAGAATGTGGCTGTGACTCACATGTTTGACTGTGACTGTAGATATTTAAGTGGATTTGCAAACTGGTAATACGTGGGGGCATGTACTGTATCATAATATCAAGGGACAACCTGCAGTAATTAAAATTATGGAAAATCTGTGAAACTAAACTGGATATTTCTGAGCCAAAATAGTTTTTTTTGTGAAATCACTGGTTGGGTGGAGGTTATTTAGAGGATCGGTCTGACTCTGATCCACCGAGTTTGGACAAATCTGGGCCATCTGAGCAGAAAACACATCGTACACAAACATGGTTAGCTCCAAAAGCACCGGCGCAGTTTGTAAAAAGACACATGAACACAGCTTATTCCTCATAGTAAATGAATGTGGACTCACGCTTCGGTATGGGTAATGTCGTCCCAAGTGGCAGTGGCTGACTGATATCTAGAGACACAACAGCAGACAGCACGTGACAATGGGAACAGCTTACTGCAGTACAACAAGACACAAGTACACGTCTTTGCACCATTTAAAAACACCACGAGCTGAATCACCACAGAGCAGCGTCGTGTGGCGGGTCACAGGCAACTTTGACCTAAAATAGAAAATACTTTGAAAAGCAGTGGGTTAAAAATAGCAGCTGTATAAACTGGGAAGCCATGCAAAAAGGAACACATATTTTATTTTCTATTTTTACTGACTTAACGGCAGAATAAGTTGGGTTTTATTATTAGTAATTGTCCATAGTTTTTGCCCAATAACCTGATGTTTGACAGTTTAAACACATTTTATTTCAAAGTAGTTATTGTTAATCTCACGTGCTCTTAAATTTTATTCTAAGCTTGGGTCTGTCAAAAAGAAAAAAAAAACAAACAAACTTGTAAATGTAATGAAATCTGTATTTTTAATAAGTACGGGAACTGCAGGTGGAAAAAAGCAGCAGCTAAATCTTCTGTAAGATTAATGCATTTGTATTTGGTACATGCTCCCTGACAAAGAAAGAAAGAAAGACAGAAAGAAAGAAAGAAAAAGAATGACAGAGAGACAGAAAAAGAGGGAAACAAAAACAGAAAGAAAGATAGACATACAAAGGATAGAAAAGAACGACAGCTAGAAAGATGGCAAGCAAGAAATACAAAGAAAGACAGAAAGAAATATAGAAATACAGAAAGACAGACAGAAAGACAGAAAGAAAGACAGAAAGAAAGAATGACAGACAGAAAAAAGTAACAGGGAAACAAAAGACAGAAAGAAAGAAAGACAAAGAAAGATGGAAAGAAGGAAAGGCAGAGAAAGAAAAAAAAAGAAAAAGAGACAGAAAGACAGATTAAAGTGTGATTAAAGCTACCATCTATACTCAGACTGGCCGACCCGCCCCTGTTTCTCATGTATTCTCATTCTTCACCACTAGATGTCATCTACGTTATTACTGTCTGTACGTGAACCAGCTTTGGTCTGACAGAAAAAAGACCAGAGAGCACAGATCAGGTCAGGACGGCACAGGTTTCAAGGCTACTATTGGGAAAAAAAAATCTAAATCACCGATGGCACCTTTAAGTTAAACTAAAACATCGCCAACTCTGCAGTTTTTTGAGATAAATAACGTTTGTCTACACATTTCATCTTAAACTAATCCATATAATCAATATAAAAGCAGAAACAAAGGTCAGAAGGGTGTGTTTTAGTGGAACAGATTAAAAAAAAATTACCAAACTCCAAATGCCACAACAGAACTCTTATCAGTCACAACAAAATGAGTATAAACACAGACAGTCCAACCAAACAGCAGGCTACAATTCCACACCAAATATAACGTCTTCTGCACATGACATGCAACAAAACGAGATCTTATTCTGTGTAAAAGCGGCTAACCCTGTCGTTTAAACTTCTACATACATTTTCTGAAATACCTGTGATTCTTGTTTTAGTTCTGCAGATTCTACTTCAGTTTTCGCTCAAACGTTATTCCGATTATTTTTGTTCGTTTGGAGAGGAGACAGCACATTCCACTCGTATGTGTTGGAATCCATAGTGTAGCTGGAGTGTTATCCCACGCTCAAACACGCACAACTATAAACGTGTATGTATTAAACGCACCAGAGAACAGACCGGTGAAGTGTCTTGCCCGAGGACACGATGGCAGTATGATCCAGGCAAAGGTCTGCCTCAACAGCATAGCAACGTTTTGTAAGTTTTTGATTATGAAGTTTAGCATTTGAAGTTTGTGGTTGGATACAGGCAGCGGATACGCCATATACCATATTTTTCAGACTATAAGTCGCGCTTTTTTCATGGTTTGGGTGTTTCCTGTGACTTATACTCCGGTGCGACTTAGGCTACTTTCAGACTGCAGGGCTTAACGCTCAATTCCGATTTTTTGGGGAAATTCGATGTTTTTGTGAGGTCGTTCACATTTCCAATTAAATGCGACTTGTACGTGAACTACATTGTGAACATTAAAAGACCCAAAAGTGTCCCTCATGTGCACTGGAGGACACGATGACATCAACCACAGCGAGTGTGCTCAGTGTTTACGGAAGTTGTCCAAACGTGGACGCGAGCATTGAGCACCTGGAGATTTTAAAGTTCCTCTCGTACCGGAGCCAGCCATGGCCGTGGCGTTTTGTGGGGCAGCGGCAGCGACGTTGGTTGAAAAGAACATGTGGATGTGCAGACGTAGCCAAGAGTGGTGAGTGGCGATGTGCTTCGCTTCAGTGACACGGAGTTCGTTAACAATTTTCGCCGACTTCAGCACAGAATAGTGACGCTTGTGGCTTGTTGATAACGTGTAGGACGGATGGATGCACTTTGGCCGTTCAGACTGAAGTCGCATGTTAAAAGATCAGATATGTGTCGGTTTTAGGAGCACATATCCAAGTGGCCTGGGTCACATTTGGAAAAAAATCTGATCTGTGTTGTTCAGACTGTCATTAAAAAGATCAGATACAGGTCACATAGGGGTCAAAAAAATCGGATTTGGGTCACTTCAGGCTGCAGTCTGAACGTAGCCTTATAGTCCGGAAAATATGGTACATAGAGCCAATTCCGTAAGTGTAACGTAGCAACCATATTATAAACAACGGCTAATAGACCTTTTTCACAGCAGTGGTAATGGTTTTCTGTGGCAAAGTGTCTGTGTAAATGTGAAATTTTCAGTGTTGATGATATGATGATTATTAGTTACACTGAATACTATTTCCACAAGACGAGACAAAATATGAGATTGGGTCCATGAGAACAAGACGAGAATTTAACATACCGGTAATTCCTGCTACATTTTGTGATTTGTAATTATTTGATTTCATATTTTTGTTTCCATTCCAGTATTGCTTTTGGAACTGTTTAAGAGTTGTAAGTCACCAACACGTGACCTTTTTTCCCCCAATCCGAACATAAACACTTGGGGAAAAAAATCTCACAAGATAAATTTCCTCACATGTGCACGATCTTGTGGTAATTTTGTCTCACGAGATCTTGTACCATCCCATGTAATTATTAATAAAAAAATATAAAATGTAGACTGTGAGTTGTACTATGAACTAAGTAAACTGTGCAAATGAAAATGTCTGAATTGAAGCTCAAAGGCAGACTGTGATCGCCTGAAAACTGCAGCTTCACTCTGACGCTTGTTTAAGTCAAATCAGTCAGTGATGGAAATACACAGACACTGAATCATCATCATCCAAGCAGAACTCAGTAACATCAAGCTTTGTTTAGCTGCCAAAGAGTCAAAATAGTCAAGATAAGGAACAGAGGTAACAGTCTAGGCATGTGTTGAAGCTTCTTACAAAGAGGAAAGTGCTTTTAATTTTACAAAAACGGCAGTAGTTTAGGATCAGTGGTGGTTGTAACAAATACCACGGTCAAACTTAAAGATGATTTATTATGCAGAATTTACTTTTTTGAGCTTTTAATCTTTTCATTTTGCCCAGATTGTTGTGTCAGAGATAAAATAAAAACTGTCCAAACTGGCAATCTGACGCATTTTTTAATCCCATAAACATTCTCCAGATTTATTCTACAGTCAAATTGTGTTCACAACAAACACATCTGTAAAGACTTAATTTGTCCAAATTTCCCATTGTTCATTCCCGTTACCCACAGCAGAGAGAGCCCCAGAGCCTAAATGCCTCAATGGAAACAGAGGTGTAGTTTATTTATTAAGTACATTTCCAAATTTACACATTATTTTACGCTAGAAAAATGTGAAATACTGATCCAAGGAGACTAAGAGCATGTTTAAAAGAGCACTTAAGAAGAGTGCACTAAACTAGACTCACAGAACATCAAATACGTGACATAAACTCTGGTGGGTTTATTGTTACTAATAAGAAATCTTAGTGAATCCTCAGGACAAAAGTGTCTGTGTTAGGACGAGCGGCTCTGTTTACACTGAACACAGTGACACTGAACAACTGAACACAGTGTGTGGATCAGGGCCGTCGCTTCCTGACACGATTGAAAAGATGCACCATCACTCAAGAAACATTTTATTTACTATGAACATATATGACTACTACTACTACTACTACAACTACAACTACAACACATACTACTTCTACCACTACTACCACTACAGCTACTACAACTGCCACCACTACCACAACAATTACAACTACTGCAATAACTACTACTTCTACCACTACTACAGCTACTAAAACTACAACTTCTATCACTACTACAACTACTACAACTACGACTTCTACTTCTACCACTACTACAACTACGACTTCTACTTCTACCACTACCACTACTACAACTACTACTTCTACCTCTACTACAACTACTACTTCTACCACTACTACCACTACTGCAACTGCCACTACTACTACTACTACCACTACAACAACCTACTGCAACTACTACTACTACCACTACAACAACCTGCTACTACTACTACTACAACAACTACTACTACTATTTTTTATCATAGCTAAACTCATTCTTTTTAGGTATATCCAATAAAAGTACTTTTGGGCCATTCCAGAAATAACTAAATTACCTGTAGAGTTTGTAGTAAGTGGTTCAAATCAAGTTAACTAAAGCAGACTTTTTTTTTCTTTGTGAAATCTCGTTTACCACCTGCCAGGGTAAAGCTCGTGCTCTAGTCTCAGTTGCCGGGTCGTACAGGCAGATCTAGAACTAGAGTAACAAACTGGAACTGAAAAGACTCGATCTGTCCAAAAGGAGAAGGTGAGGAATGCATTCTGGCTGTAGAACTACATCTCCAAGTACGTGACACCAGCGAGATTTAAAGGGACTGAAACTGATTTTTACAGTCTTAAAAAAAAACAAAAAAAAACAGAACTACCATTTAGATGATTTGTAACGGTCCAAACTTATTCACAACTTACAGAGTCAAGAGCGGAGTTCTGCATTCATCAACTAGCATGCAAACAGAACACCATCATTACAGTCTGGTTCACAGACGATAAAAACACTTTAAAGTTAGATGCAGACAACACACAGCAGTCTCATTTTGACCCCAAGAGCTGCTTTTCCAACACATCTGTACTGGGGCAAAACTAGTTTCACTTTACTGATACTTTGCAGTGACGTCGCACTGGGGGTGTTCTACATGTACAGTCCCTGACAAAAGTCTTGTCGCTTATCCATTTTGTAGAAACAAAAGCTTATAACTTGACTTTAAATTAATCGATTGGTTTTAGAAATGTCTCATATGAAGCTAAAACCCTCCCAAATTATGCTCAATATACTAAAAAAAATTTGCTTCACTGAAAAAAGATTGATCATTTAATGAACACAGAAAGGTCAGATTTTGGCAAGACAAAAGTCTTGTCGCCTTGTCATATGATGCACCCAATCCTAGATTACAGCCTCATCTGTGGTCAGTTACTGATCAGTCAATTAGTGGGTGTGTATAAAAAGAACCCCAGCACACCAGACCTTCACATCAACTGCAACTTGACCTCTGACAGCATGCCTAAGATCCACCCTGAGACCAAAGCGTTAATTATCAAGAGGCTGAAGACCAGATCCACTGCTGAGGTGGCTGACACCTTCAATGTGTCTCAGCGTCAAGTACAAAGAATAAGAAAATGATCTGAAGCCCAGGTCCGGCAGACCCCGCAAGACAACTGCTCGGGAGGACCGTTTGTTGATTGGAAAATCCAAGGCCAGCCCCTTTTCCACTGCAGCAGAGCTCCACCAGGCCTGGTCACCTCAAGTCCCTGTGTCAACCATAACAGTTTGTAGAATTCTGTCTCGAAATGGCCTCCATGGTCGAATCAGTTCACAGAAACCAGCTCTAAACAAAAGGCAATTAAAAAACGTGTGGCATTTGCCAAGGTCCACAGCCTGCTAAAAGGATGGACACTGGAAAAGTGGCAGAAGGTGGATTTCTCAGATGAATCCTCAGTTGAATTACATCACAGCCGCCGCAAATATTGCAGGAGACCTACTGGAGCCCGCATGGATCCAAGATTCACCCAGAAAACAGTTAAGTTTGGTGGCGGAAAAATCATGGCCAGGGGTTACATCCAGTATGGGGGTGTGCGAGACATTTGCAGGGTGGAAGGCAATATCAATAGCCTAAAATATCAAGAAGTATTAGCTCCTCTTACATTCCCAACCATAAAAGGGGTCAAATTTTGCAGCAGGATGGTGCTCCATCGCATACTTCTATCTCGACATCAAAGTTTCTCAAGGTGAAGAAGATCAAGGTGCTCCAGGACTGGCCAGCCCAGTCACCAGACATGAACATCATTGAGCATGTCTGGGGTAGAATGAAAGAGGAAGCATGGAAGGCAAAACCAAAGAATCTTGATGAACTCTGGGAGGCATGTAAGACGCTTTCTTTGCTATTCCTGATGACTTCATCAACAAATTGTATGAATCATTGTCGAGCTGCATGGATGCAGTCCTTCAAGCTCATGGAAGTCATACAAGATATTAAATATGGATCTCACAGCACCACTACTTAATTCACTGACGTTATGCAACATATTTTTGTATTTGAAGTAAATTATTTGTTCAATTTTCTGTAGGCGACAAAACTTTTGTCTTGCCAAAATCTGACCTTTCTGTGTTCATTAAATGATCAATCTTTTTTCAGTGAAGCTAATTTATTTTAGTTTATTGAGCATAATTTGGGAGGGTTTTAGCTTTCATATGAGACATTTCTAAAACCAATTGATTAATTTAAAGTCAAGTTATAAGCTTTTGTTTCTACAAAATGGATAAGCGACAAGACTTTTGTCAGGGACTGTATGTGTGTGGCGGAATGTTCATCAGTTACCACAGTGACACAATCCACCATTAAGCTGGGTGTACACTGCGCAATTTTTGGCCCTTTTTGAACAGATTTTCACTTGTGCCGCTGTTTTGGGATCGTGCCGAGTTTTCACTTAATACTTAACTTAGCTTTAATTCCGAATAAAAATAATTAAATTCTGAATTTTTTTTCCATGTAAACACTTAATTCCTAATAAAAATGATTATTCAGAATTAAACTTTACTTCGAAGTAAGTGGGTGGTTTATTCCAATTTTAAAACCGAATTAATTAACCAGTCCTGGCGGATGTGGGAGTGGGCTGAGGTAGAGCAACCTCACACTCAGTTTGTCTTCTTCCTCCTTTCTCCAACACTCTTCCCTTTTTCCTCCTCAGCTGACAGACGTAAAGCATGAGGACAGAGCGCAATTATCATTGGAACCACTGCGGGAAAAGTTTGTATTGTGTTTGTGTTCGGGGAGTAACGACAAACAGAGATGACAGAAAAGCCAGCAGCAGCTGAAGTGTGTGTTTTCTTCCAGTCGACGTAAATATGTTCGTGTCCCTGTCCAATCAGAACCCTTCCAGAGCAGAATTAAATAAAGATAATTTTATGTTTTCTCCACGTAAAGCTAAAATTGGCATTATTATTTCAATGTAAACTCGAAGGAGAATATTTTAATCCAAAACTATTTAATTCAGAATTAAAAATCATCATGTAAAAGTGGCCAGTGTCAAAAAACTCAAAATGGATTTAAACAAAACATTTTCAGGAGTGATCGATACGAGCGTTCATGGTCCTGTTTAGGAGTTTGATTTTCAACAAAAAAGGTGAAAGCGGCTGAGAGACACTTGTTTAACAGCACAAATCAGCTCACTTGTTGTACAGTTTCAGCTAAATCAGTTCTTTATGGTCAGATTGTGATAAAATAAAGCTCAGATTAAAGTCTAACCCCCAGGGAATGTTGACGACAGCGGCTGCAAAGTATCAATGACATGAAAAAAAAAAAGTCCAATTAAAAGTCTTAAGATTCAAGACATAAAATAGAGTTGTTGCTTCTACCATGTGACCTTGACGTTAGTGTGTTATTTCAAATCAAAAAGGTTAAATCCAGGCACAATCAGACCCTGTCCTCCTCCTTCTCCTCCCAGACACAAGTCACACACACCAGGAGCGATACGGAGGACTGGGCAAATACTGTTAGGGAGATGTGAGCGGATGAAGCGTCTAGGGAGTGGGGGGGCGAGCAAACACAATCCCACTCTGACGCCTCGGAGCAAAAACCAAAGACGAGAGATTTTTTAAAAAAAAACAAAAAAAACTTACAACTCAGACCCAGTCACTCTCTCATTCCACTCGCCCAGTTTCTCGGAGGTTCGCACATAACTACAGACAGACCAGAGACAGTGAGCGCACGAGAGAGAAATGAAAGACTCTGTGGGTTTACATGTCAAATACTGTGAGTTATTATTCACATGAAAGCCATATCAAATGTAGAAATTGTCAAAGTAACCAAAAATTTCAGGGTTCCCACTCGTTCACTGACAAAATTTCAAAACTTGGCCGATTTTGTCATGACCGAAAGTGAATTTCCCATGGCTTTACGGCGCCTAAATGTCTAGAATTCATCAGACTTTTAGAGATAAATATGAAAAGTTAACCCTTTCCACTGGGATTATAGGTTTTTAACATTCAAAATACAGTGGTTAATCATTTATCGTGGGGGTTACGCGATAGATCAAATCTGTGAAGTAGTCAACTTTATATTTTACAATTCAGTTTTAAGGCTGTAAAACCCCTCGGCACACACAGTTAATCCTTTTTACATCCTTCTTAAAACTTATTGCTGCTGTCATCCTTTTATTTTCCTCCTTCTTTTTGTAACGATTAGTTAAGATTAATTTATTACGTAATGGAGTCCTACAGTCCTGCACGGGTCCATTTTTGGAGACTCCCAGGATAGCAACGCAAGACTAAACCGGGACTAACCCAGGACTAACCTAGGACTGATTCCAGGACGGAAGAATAGGGCTAAACCAGAAGTAAACCAGAAGTAAACCAGAAGTAAACCAGGACTGAACCAGGACTGAACCAGGACTGAACCAGGACTGAACCAGGACTGAACCAAGCCTCACCGTCTGTACGGGTTTGGAGGTGACCGCAGGAGAAAGGACCGACGGAGACCTCCGCACCTCATGGAGGTAAGTGCGGCCATCGCCCGATCGACTTTGCGGACACCCTACTCTGGGTTCTCTCTCTTAAATCCAAGTTTAGACCTGGATTAGACCTAGATTAGACCTGGTTTAGTCCTGGTTTAGTCCTAGTTTAGTCCTGGTTTAGACCCGATTTAGTCCTGATTTAATCCTGGTTTAGTCATAGTTTAGTCCTGGTTTAGTCCTGACCCGCCCGTGTGTAATTACTACCCGCCCGTAATACACAATGTGCTTTCATACACTGTAAAAAAAAAGGCAGGCAAATTGCACTAAAGTCCCCGAAACAGCGAGACGAAAGGTGAACCGCGATATAGTGAGGGACGACTGTACTGTCAGTGCATTTATTGTCTCTTCAAAACAAAAGACACAGACGCTCTGAAATAATCATAATAGCCTTGGGAGAACTTAACAGAGCACTGTATTTGCATGAAAGAAATACTAAAAATCCATGACTTTTCCTGGCCTGAAAAATTACAGTTTCAATTTCGATGAGTTTTTCAGGATTGTCATGACTGTGGGAACCTTGAAATTTACACAACAGCAGCAGAATGGACAGTGAAGCAACTTGTTTCAGTGCTGTTCAAGATCTAAACTGTATTGACAGTGTAACCAAGTTTCTTCCAAACCAGTGATATGTGAAATAAAACAGAGAACCAAAAAGAAATAAAATAAAAAATCCCATTGTATTTTGTTATTCCCGCCAGAAGCTGTCATCGCATCCAAACATCTTCCTGGTGCCGTAAACGTGAATAGAGTCTATAGGATACGACAAGAGCATCCCTGTTGTATGATCACCTTTATAAAAATGATCTTGATAAATATTCTAAAAGGAAAATTATGACTTCTTTAGGATAGAGGCAAAATTGTAATGGCCTGTACAACACTAAAATCTGAAACTTGTAATTAAAATATCTGCATTGTTTCCGAGGACTGTTTTTCCGCAGAGTAATTCCTCGAAGCGTTGCATTAGACAGATGGACATGAGGCTCTGTGAGGGACTGTAAACAGATGAGTCACTCAGGTCATTTCTGATAAATCTGGGCGTCGTTCTGGCTACACACACAGACGGAATTACACATAAACAGAAATATGCTTCCTAAAGTTTGGTTTAAATAAAATGAGGGATAAATATTTTTATAACGTTTCACCTTCACTGCTTCATTAGCAATTAATAAAAAGTATATTTTTTGTTGGAAAATATACTTTTCCCGAAAGTGTTTACCTTGTTTACCCTTTTTGAATATTGATACTTTGCAGTGAGATCATACTGGGGGTTCTGCATGGATGTCTATGGCAGAATACTATTGAAACATAACATACACATTAGCATATACTGCCAAAAAAGTCAGAAAACTAATAAAAATAAAGCACAAAATGGACTTACACTAGGGCTGTTGTCGACTAGCAGTGACGAGAATACACCTGCAGGGGGAGCTCATGCAAAAACAGGTATTTACGAACACTAAAGTTCGAGGAAGAAATGTATTTAAGACAGATAAACAAGTCGAATCTGTCTTTTTACAAAATATATGGCCTTGTTTAGATGTTTGATTTTCAACAAAAAAAGGGGAAAGTGTGACTAACTGAGAAAAACTGTTGGTGACTGTGTACCCTTGTGTAATGTATTGATGACATCAGCTGCAAAGTATCAGTTATATTCTAAATTATAAATCTACCAGATGTTTTTTTGTGTATTAGAAAAGCTGCTTATTCCTCTAAACCATATTTCTCCAGATTAAAAATAAGTTTGATACCAAAAAAATAGGCTCTGTGTGCAGCCAGGATGTTTAAAGGGTCCATCTCATCTAAAATCAACTTTTCAGAGCTTTCTACCTTCTAAGAGTGATGTGTGGGCCTTGTATTTGTCTCAAAGTGTTTAGATTGATTCTGCTTCTTTTTCTTTTTCTTTTTTTTACACAAACTGCAGCGTATTTCTGCCACCCTTCCACGTGACAACGAACTAAAGCTGCTACAACGCGGCAGATACACCTATGACGCGTTTGACGTAGCAGAAAACTCTTCACACCCGCCTCCCTCCCGTTTCGCCGCCTCCACCCCACATGAACACCTAAACAAAAGCGACAGCATAAGCTCATTGTTCTACACTGCAGTGAACATGATATAATAAGTTTATCTACTAGTGTTTATTAATACTTTACCAATCTGTAATGTTCAGCTGATGTCGACGCGGTGCTTGTGCTTCGTGCACCTCAAAGTCCTCATCTGATTCTGGGTCCAACACATGCGGCTGAACGCGCTGTATTGCCATGATGAATAAAAGATTATTCCTACCGCTATCAGGGTGCTCATCTGTCTCCCCCTCCCTCCCTGAGATGGGCGGAGGAAGGGCGGCTCACTCAGAGCCTACGTCACGTTTGGAGGGTGGAGCCTGTGCTTTCTCAGGACGGGTGGGGGGATGAGCAATAGTCGGCCTTTCATAGTTTCTGGTCTGTGACTGCTTCCAAGAAATCAGTAAGATTTCATAACTATTGTGTAATGGATGTTCCAAAACCCAAATTGTGCTTGAATATGTGCAGAAGATACAATGTGAAAAGAGTTATTTTGCATGAGATGGGCCCTTTAAATACTGCTGTGCTACGTGAGTGCGATACTTGAGTGCGATACGTACGCGTTAGAGGTCTGGACATCCTGCAGGGTTTTGCTCAGGTTCTGCTTGAGTTCCACGAGAGGACTGAGCCCCAATTTCCTCTTCAGCTCTGTGGAGTGGCGCTCTTTGGCCGCCAACACCTGACGCAGAGTGATGATCTCGTCCTCCACCTGGGGAACACACAATGATCAGAACAAGGAAAGTTTGGGTAGTTTTAATCAAATGCGGTTTAATCATCCATTCCCAAGCACATTCATGCATGAGTGTACACAGACATGGGTGTTGCTCACGGACACAACAAGGGCATTCATGTGTAGGAGCTGGAATCACTCCACTTATTCTTCTCAATCTTTTATGTTTTAAACAAAACTATCAACACTTTTAGTTGATAAAAATGTCACTTTCTGTTTTCACAATCATTTTCTATTTTGTTTTATTTCGTTTTAGTCACCCGTGTTAATTTTGTTGACTAACTATTTGCCTCATAGTTTTTGTCAATGCTATATTTTTGGAAATGTGTGAATTGTGTGGATGCACAGATCCAGCCTTTTCTGTTCTTATATCGATACGTATCTGCCGATACCCGATATCAACCAATACCAGGGCAGCGATTGAAAATATTTTTTATTTCCTTTAAACACAAACAGCGTATAGAAAAATTATCCAAATGTGTTTTGTAAATGTAATTTATCATATAGAGCAGACGTGGGCATTTGGGTGACTCTGACCGTCCCATTTAAGATCATTTGCAATTACAAAATAAACATATTTTATAATTTTACCTAATGCATGGACTAAAGCTGCATTGCTTTTATTTTAGAGGTGTTTTTTTAATTACATTTTTTGTAAGGCAACCTCACGTTTTCATGGCTTAGTCACAACATAAACCCTTACCAGTCTGAGCAGCTCATCAAAACAATGATATTTACTGATTTTTATAAAGAAATACTATTCATATTATGCAGAATTGAGTTAATCATTTTGACCCACCCTCCACAATATTTTATAGTTTTTCATGTGGCCCCCATGTAAACAATAATTGCCCACCCCTGATTTAACTACTACTTTAACTTTGAAAAATATATGTTCAATATTATTAAACATTTTAGGTGAGGATTGGCCTGTAAATTGTTGTATTACAGCAATTTATAGATCAAAATGAGGTATCGGCAGCAGTGATATCTTGGAAACTGATATCTGACGCACCAATTTTTTTAATATCAGCACCAATAGCCAATACCAGTATCGTATCAGTGCATCCCTAGTGATCTGGATCTCTTAACCACCTTTCTAAATACCAAAGCAGATCCTGTGTATACAAAAGTCCTTGTTGTGTGGGGAGTCTGGCTCTGACCTTGGCGAGCTCCGTCCTCAGCTCCTCGGCTTCCTCCTCGGTGAGTCCGGGGGGCAGAGGGTTAGAGCTGCCCATGGCCCCCCCCTCCACATGAGCGGGCATGTCCAGACTGCCAGCTCCATCCACACCCACGGCTTTGTTTGGAGAGTTCAGGTTGATGTCTGACGCAGAGACAGAGGACAAGGGGAGGACAAAGTTAGTCAAGATTGAAGTCCTATATTACACAAACCATGTTATAAAACTGTTAGCTCATCAAAAACAGAGCTGGAGTTGTGTTTCGTTTCATTCACACAACACAAAACTCAACTCCAGGCCTGTTTCATTATAACATAATGCTGAAAATTCCATAATACAGCCCTTTAACATAAATGTGTGCTCCTTCCTATAGAAATCACTTCTTAAAACTATTGCTTGGTCTTCTCCATCAGCTGCTTTTAGCTTGATTTTATTCCTTATTTATTTTGATTATATTTTATTAATGTATTTATTAGAATTATTGAATTGTCTGCATCATTGTTTTTGTATGATTTCTGAATTTTCATTGTTCTTTGCTGTTAGTACATCACTTTATAAAGTACTTCTAAAAACAAGGTTTACAAAGATTTAATATTCTTATAAATATATTAAAAGCATAATATTGTCTCCAAAACTTATTCAAACCAACAGCAAGACAAAAATTGGATAAAAAAGTAGTCCATAACAGTTTGGACTACTTGTGTTGCAGTCAAGACCGCACTAATCAAGACCAAGACCTGTCCAAGTCCGAGATCGAGACAAGGTCGAGACTTTTAAAGGCCGAAACCAAGACATGACCGAGACCATGGCTCATCAAGACCAAATCGAGGCCATCTTAGTCATTTTGGACATTTATTTGTATTTTACAGTTCTTTTGGCACATATATCAAACCCCTCTTTTGTCTGTGACAAAATCAAGTCCAAGTGACTTCAAGATTGAGACAAGACCAAGTCCAAACACGTTCGAGTCCGAGATGAGACCAAGACAAAAAATGGTCTTGAGGCCAGTCTCGAGTACTACTAATCTGGAGTACTACAACACTACCATACTGTAGCCACACCTCCCCTGAAGCAGACTGGCTCAAATGTGGCTGTCAAATATCCACAGTGATACGTTAAAGGTGCAGTGTGTTACTCTTTGGTCAGGAATCCATCACCTGCTTTTTTAAATGGAGATGTCATTGCTTTGCCTGGAATGTTCCACAGTATGACATTAAACAGCCTAGAACTGGCTAGAAAAGGCATTCTGTGAGCAGGGATGCCTCTCCACAGATCTGACCTGTAACTTGGCCTGGTTTGGTCTCCATGAGGATAGAACGGTTTAATACAAACATTCTAGAAAAAGCAAAAACATCTTCATGGAGAAAAGCAAAGGACAAGCCACCAGAAAGTTTACACAAAAAAAGTTAAATAGTAAAGTAAATAACCCTAAAACCGGAAAAACATGAAAAGTGCTGGGTCACTGATGGTATAATGGAATCTTATCTGTACATGTTTAGTTACAAAAGAAGAACTGCGGTAAAAGCTGCAGTATCTGACTGAAGCACAGAGTGATGTGTCCTCCGGTATCGCTCACAAACAGGAAGAGGCCAGAGCTGCTGTAAGAGATATTAGCAGGGCACTTAAGCTGAGAGCTCCTCTGACCCACATCTGTCCACTCACAGTCAAAGTGGTAAGACAAAAAAACAACAACAACAAAATAGGAAAGATGAACGAAGAAAGAAGAAGAAAAAAAAGGTTCTTGGAATGACGGCCATTTGAAATATGTCTTTGGACACTGAAAAGCATCAATCAAGACACTAGGGCTACAACTGATGATTATCTTTGTAGTCGACATGTCAGAGGTTTTATTTTTATTCGTCGACAAGTCCAATAATTCTATCTACTGTGTACTGAGATTCTGTCATACATTTTTAACCAATGAAATTATAGTTTGAAATAGGGTTGTCCTGATCCGATCACGTGATCAGAAATCACATGAGCTGATCACATGACTGGACTCGATCAGGACCCGGCCGTTACGTTCCAATCAGGTATTGGATAAATAATATATGTATATAACACACACAGGACACACCAGTTTTTTTGTTTTGTTTTGTTTTTGTTTTAACTGAGGCACGGGATTTGCTCAGGTCCAGTTAGAGCGACTGTCTGTCCCAGCGACCCAGCGCCTGCTGTACTAGAGGCGCACTTGGGTTGGGACTTTTGGGTCGTGTCGTGCTCGGGCACTGTTACCTGCAGTTCTGTGGCCCGTGTTCACACCTGTGCGGCCGATGGTGTAGTCGCACAGTGCTGTTTGTTTGCATGTTGCACAGCGGAGCTGGTGTTTTTGGGGGAGAGGGTGGAAACAGCAGCATAAAGTGTCTATTGAGCGGTGGGACTGATGTTACGTTAGGTGCTCTGTGGGTGGTTTTATTGCTCAAAAATTCCTATAAAAACAAACATTCCAGGCAAAGCAAATGACAGACCCTCCACCAGAAAAGTTACACAATGCAGCTTTAAGAGGACAATACTACTACTACTTTTATCACACACACTCAAAGGTGATGTGTGTAAGAAGAACATCCGGCTGTGAAGTGCCAGGAGAGCTCCACCCTGCTCCAGAAATATTGACTTAGTGTGGGCACGAGTGCAGCAGTGCCGATGCCAACAAACTCTGCCCCAGTGCGCAGGGAGGGAGGAATTTCAAGCAGATTAACAATATGAACTTTTATTAATAACAGCCAAGGTCACGGGACATTTGAACTAAAGGGAAACCAGAACTGACATTGTAGAGTGTGTTTTATGTACCGTATTTTTTGGATGATTAGTCTTTTTTTTTTCATGGTTTGGGCGTTTCCTGCGACTTATACTCTGGTGCAACTTATGTATTAAAATTTTCACACTGACAGTGTGGAGAGGCTCTAGTCTTGTGTGTCAATGTCTAGTAATACTATTACTCCTGTACCACTGTCACTTCACTTTCTACTGCGCATATCTCCAGTAGAAAGAGCCGCTGTCTCACTGCAAATAGTGAAATCTGCAGCCGAAAACGATAATGCAGCAGCAAAAAGAAAGTTTGGAGTGTGCGAGAAACTTCTGAGGGACTGGGGGAAAGAGAGGATGGAGAACACAATTTCACCAATTTGCACCATGAAACTTTCCTGGAAGACATTGGATGAATCGACAAAGCCTGAACTTCAATCACAACCGAAACCATCCTGTCGGGATTCAGAAAGGCCAGAATAATTCTAACTGGAACTGATGCCGAGTCTGATGACAGCGACACAGAAGAGGAAGCGGCACTCTGTTTACCTCATGGATCTATGGTTTATCTCCGGAGGTCACGCAGAAGTTACACCGAGGACGAAGAATTCAATGGATTCAATGGATTTAGTGATTTGGAGTGAGATCATGAGTTTGGTAAACTTATGTTCTGTTGTTTATTCTATAATTATCTGAAGAACTGTTAATATGTTACGTTAACATATTAATGCCTGTTCAGTCCGTTGTTCTCTGTTCTGTTGTTATTACTGTAACTTGCCTTTTAAGATGAAATGTCGGTTCCTGGTTTCTGATTTTATAAAATGCATTTCCCCACAAAGTGCAACTTTTATACATTTTTTCTTCTTCGTTACGTATTTTTTGGCCGGAGTGACTTATAGTCCAGAAAATACGGTAATGACATTTGTAAATGGAGTAAATGACATTTACTCCAAAAAGCATATTGTTGGTTTCATAACTGCCCTGAGTCATATTTTGGACAGTTTGCAGGGGTCACTGGCTCCATCCTCGGTCAGTCAGGATTATTTACTCACAAAAAAACAAACACACAAACCACCAGCAAATACCAGCAGTTTATTTTTGTACTTTTTCAAAAACCTTGGTTGAACTTCGCTTCATAAACATTTGATTTTTGTAATGTTAAAATAAGAAAGGACATTTCATAGCAATTTTAATATGAAAAATTCAGTTTAACATTAAATTAAGTTTCAAGTCAAACAAATGGCCGTTTCTTTTATATGACCAGGTGTTCTCGTTGTTGGGAGTAGTTGTACAGTTGTAGGGAGTATTATACGTAACATAAGGGTGAGTTGCTGTACAGTTGTAGGGAGTATTATCTGTCACATAATGACGAGTTGTTGTGCAGTTGTAGGGAGTATTATCTGTTACATAAGGGTCAGTTGTTGTAACATATAATACTCCCTACAACTGTATACATCTATTCACGATATATCCCGATACAAAAATTCAAGAGAATAAAATAGGATGAATTTTTATGAGAGCAGAAAATGAAACTTGAATTGAAATTTTTTTTTTAATCAATTTGGAAACATTTTGAATCAATTTGAGAATCACGCAATGAAGTTTCACAGTATATCACTGAATTGTTTTTCTTACACCTCCCACTCTCTTACACTAGTGCAAATAAAAAGAAGGGGGAAAAAAAAGACCATTCTAAAACGGTTCAGGAAATGACCAATTTTGACCTGTGGCTGTGACACATTTGATCTTTGTCAGCTGAGACTTGAGCGTCTTGTTTCTTAACAGTTTTATAATGGTGAATAGGGGTGTGCAAAAATATTGAAATATCGATATATCGTATCGTTTAATGTGATGATACAGTAACGATATTGTGGGCTGCTGTATCGACATATCACTATGTACAAGGGAATAGAAACACATGTAACTGAATAAATGCAGGAAAGTTAAAGCCGCATTTTGGAACATACCAGGCAACGCAATATCATCATGTGAGACAAGCAAGAGGCTGACTCCACTGAAAGGTTCACCTGATGCACATTAGGAGTGTGCAAAAATACTGAAATATCAATATATCCTAACGTTTAATGTGATGATACAGTAATGATGTCAGGGGCTGCTGTATCGATATATTGCCAAGAATATTTTTTGGTATATTTTATTAAATTATTTTGTTACAGCTACAGTTTTGTTGTTTCTTCACTGAAAAGAAACTCGTTTATGTGACAAATTTGATATTTTCACTGTTTTGTTGATTAAAATGTTTGTGTTTCATATGAACTTTACACAAGAAGTGGTTTAACAAAGACTTTTAGCATCACAGCCATGATTTAGTCATTTTAGTTATTTTTTAATTGAACCGTTTCAAGTTGATTTGAAATATATCAAATCGAAAGCTCACTGTATCGAGATATTTATCGTATTGGTAACTTCTTAATGATACGCAGCCCTGTGGGTGAAGGTTCACTTTTGGTTTGTTACCACTGTAGTAGTAGTTTAATATCTTAGTACCATATTTTCCGAGCTATTAGTCGTGCTCTTAAGCCTCTAACCCCATCAAAAAATGCCCGCCCACCCCGCAAGCCAGAGCGCCCTATACACGAATCCACTCGGGTGTCCCAGCACGACTCCAGTAAACTACAAAGCCGCACCACCTGCAGAACACACAAACACACACGGAGCAGACAGCGACCGCGCAGCGAAAAACACCCACAGCCACACTCATCACTACCACGCCCACGAGGAACGGAACGGAGGAACGAATTGAAAAAGGGAGCGCAATGTGCCACTTTGTGCACTAGACACAACTGAAGAACTGAGTCACTGCGAACACGCCGACAATCCAGCGGTCCCAGACAGCACCCTCCCTACACGCCACAACTGAACAAAGCCCAGAGTCGCCGTGAATGCCACAAATAAAACCACTGACCCATCCAACTGTTGTTTCCTTTAAAGTCCCACGCAGTTTATTTGTGAAAAAAGTTTGAAAATAGACCATTTAATGACAATGCGCCTTATAATCCAGAGTGCTCCATAGTGCAGAAAATACAGTAGTAATACTTAGTAGTCGTATATTAAATTTGTAATAATTTAATATATTGTAGGTCAATAATTTAAAAAAACATTAAAAATCTTCCTTTGCTACGGCGTATGGAGAGAGAGGAGGGACTTGGGAGGGTTTTATTTGTTTTTGTATTTATTTTGTTTGTCTGCCTTTTCAGCCATAAGATTATGCATTTCCAAAAGTGATACTGACATTGTTGTTCCTTTTACCTAAAAATTTGAAGACACAATGTACGAATGTGTTGTAATTTGCTGTTATGGATTGCATCATAATTTCACGTAAATCCACAGTGACCGAGCACGAGGCTGAATATCTTACGGTGACAGCTACAACCGGTCCAGTGGCCCTCAGAGCTCTGACACGTCTCCACTCCAACCACACCCTCCACACACACACACACACGCACACATGCACTACACTCACTACTTTTGACATTTTATATATATGCAGAAGACTTCAAATATATGAGTTAAGATGTATGGAATTATGTAGCTACTCAATATCCGTTTTAATATTTTATAACCAAATCCTCAAATTATGTGTGTAAAATGTAAAAACTAATAAGAAAAAAAAAAAAATGAATGATTGAATACTGATTATTAATTAACAGTAGCTCACACATCACAGTCCTCCTCTGTTCCTGCCCTCTTCCTTTCCCTGCTCCTCTTCCCCTCTCCCCCTCTTCCTCTGTTCCTGTCCTCCACCCGCTCTTTTCCTCCTCCTCTTCTGCACCTGCTCCTGCCCTATTGTCCTCCTCTGCTCGACCTTCTTTTCCTCCTCCCCTGCACCTGTCCTACTACTCCTCTGCACCAGCCCCCTTCTTCCTCCCCCTCTCCTCTGCTCCTGCCCGATTCTCCCCCCCTTTTCCTCCTCCTCATCTATTCTACTACACCAGCCCCATTCCTGCCCTATTCCACCTCTCTAGACCTTCTTTTTCTCCTCCTTTCTTCTGCTCCTGCCCTATTCTTCTCACTTCATCCTCCTCTTCACCTGCCCTTCTGTTCCTCTTCTGTATCTGCCCTCCTCCTCTTTCTCCTCCTCTGCACCTGCCTTACTCCTTCCACCATCCTCTGCTCCAGACCTTCTTTTCCTCCTCCTCTCTTCATTCTCCTCTGCTCCAGATCGTCATCTTTTCCTCCTCTCCTCTGTTCCTGCCCTATTCTCCTCCTCTCTTCATCCTCCTCTTCTGTATCTGGCTTTCTCCTCTTTTCTCTGCTCTTCATCTTCTTCATCTGCTCCTCTACACCTGCCCACTTCCTCTTCCTGCTCTATTCTCCTCCTCCTCTCTTCATCCTCCTCCGCTCCAGAATGTCGTCTTTTCCTCCTCTCCGCTGTACCTGCCCTCCTCCTCTGCACCCGCCCTTCTCCTCCTCCTCCGTTCCTGCCCTAATCACCTCCTCTGCTTCTGCCCTCTTCCTTTCTCTGCTCTTCTTCCCCTCCGCCTCTGCTCCACTACACCTGCCCTATTTGCCTCCTCTCTTCATCCTCCACTGCACTTGCCCTGCTCTTCCTCGTCTGTATCTGCCCTTCTCCTCTTTTCTCTGCTCCTCTGCTCCTGCCCCCCTTCCTACTCCTCCTCCTCTGCTCCAAATTCCTCATGATCTTTTGCCTGTGTGTGAGAGATAAGCGAGTTCAGCATTATTACAGACAGAGGCATGTGGCCACAGACAGACAGAGACAGCGGAGTCATGTGAGCGCCGCTTGAGACGGGGAAGTCCTCCCTGTGACCTCCTGTAGTCCAACTTTTCAGACGATGACATGTCCTAGTTAAATCCTGCCAAATTTGTGGAAAAAAGCCAAAGAGCTGTGTCAAATTTGGTTGTATATAGAAACATTGGAACTGAAGTATTACAGATACATTAAAACAAATATGAATTCTGTTTAGACTCATCAAAAGTGGTGAATAATATAATTAAAAATATAGTAATTTTCTTAGAGCCTAAAATTTCAACTTAGATTTTAGGATATATTTATTTAGACAGTTGGACTGCCATAACTCAAATTGCGATTTCAACTTAACTGTAATTAATCTTGCAGTTTTAATCTAGTACACCAGCTTTACGTTGCTTTTTAAAGAGGTATTTACAACCATCTACTTCTTCTGAACGAACACAATCCACCTGTCACTCACTCAGAAAAAGAAAAGTGGGTGGAGAAAAGTAGGACAGCATGTGCCAAAGTTTGAGCATTAAGGAACTCAAACTCAGCCATAAAGAAAAATGTAAACAGCAAAACAAGATTGGAGTTCGTTCAAGCTAGAGTTGATGAAAATCAGATGCCAAACTGATACTCATTTGAGCTGGTATCGATACTAAAAAAGTCACATTCACAGGACCGAAATGAACACAGACACAGATGTTGAAAATCACATTGTATTTTCTAAAAAGAGTATTTTTTGTATTGAGTATTGAGGGTATACATGCATCCTGAATTTTGGATTTCCGGTCATTACGCAATTCATACTGGGAAGGAGCCGCCGAAAAAGTGAGCATCAAACCTCCATGTTTGTTTTCCCAGTGGGATGTGTTTATTCTCAAAGCCGATCTTTCCAAGTCTTTTGAACCATATCACTTTTGTTTCTGGTTCGGATATTGTCATATTTTTTTTATGGGATTCGGACATCGTAATTGTGTGGTTGTTGAATCCTAACAGTGGAAAACGGCTCGAGAAACAGGCTTCTGAAGTTTGCGAACTCCATAACTACAAAAGTGAATCAGATGTGTGTGACTCAAACCTCCGTTCAAACTGTTTCCCTTCCCAGCGGAATTGAAAAATAGTGAAAGGTGAAGGTGATGGGCAGGATTAATCCACAGGAAGGACCAAAAAGGAAACCTTTGGCTGCCTAAATTATCCCGAGTTTGCAGCGAACATTTTGTATGTGGAGCGCCATCAAAGCAAAATCCCAATCCCTCACTCAACCTCGGTTATGAATTTAAAAAGTCAGCGGCAAAGCGAAAGGCACCAGCTGTTCACCAAGAAACACCTTCCACTGCAAAGAGACCAAGACCTGATGTTGTTGTAAAACCACAAGAACAAGAAAGTGCAGCTCAGTCTGTTTGTCTTCTGCACCTCTCGCTTAACACACAGGATTTTGTTTTGTTGGCGCTTCACATACAAAATTTTTGCAGCAAACTTGGGATGTTATCTTAGGCAGACAAAGGTTTCCTTGTTCATCCTTCCTGTGGATCAATCCTGCCCATCGCCTTCACCTTTCACCATTTTTCAATTCCGTTGGAAAGGTAAACAGTTTGAACAGAGGTTTGCAGTCACACATATCTGATTCACTTTTGCATTCATGGGGTTCTCAAACTTCCGAAGCCCATTCCTCAAGCCATTTTCCGCTGTTAGGACATCCAACAACCACACAATTACAATGTCCGAATCCCAAATCTAAAATATGACAATATAAGAAACCAGAAACAAAAGTGATATGGTCCAAAAAGACTTGAAAAGATCGACTTTGTCAATAGACGCATCCCAATGGGAAATCAAACATGGCGGTTTGATGCTCACTTTTTCGGAAAATCGTTCCCAGTATGCATTCCGCGATGACCGGAAGTCTGAGATTCATGATGCATGTATTGGTACTATAAAACAAAATGCATTAAAGCAAATTAACTTGTAATTTGATATATTGTGACAGCATACGATATTATTATGAGACTTTTCACGATACGATATCATATTTCAATTATTGTTACACCCCAATTACCTACCACCAAAAAAAAAAACAGAAACGGGGATGTCCCAGTTTTTTATTTTGAAATTTCAATCACTGCAGAATAAAACACTCGCCTTTAAATAGTTTTACCAGCTCCAAATTGCTCCAAACTGTCTTTCTTTCACCATTTGTCGATGTCAAATTCTTAACCCACAACGTGACAGAAAAATAAAAAGCATAAACATTAAAATAACGCCGATCTGTGCTTGTTTTGTACGTGTCATGAAGTTTGTGGGAGAGGAGACACTCGATCCGCCCTCATCCTTTAGCCTCGCTGTCACTGTCACTTTTACGGCCTGTCCTAACGACTCTACTACTGTTATTTATTCACGAAAAACACTCCAGATCACGATTAAACACGCTGACACGGGCTCACGTTAACTCGCGCCAACTTAATCCGCGATATCGTGCGGGGTAATGTTGTTGTCGCGGGTAAAGTGCGTTGTTTTCGATGCTAGGCTAACTCGGGAGCTAGGCTAACGTTACCTTGACCAGGCTCCATGGCGTCGCTTTTAGTGCGAATAAAAGTGCGGATCTGGCAGAGGCGGGAGTCGGATCGTGCGCGGGCAGGCGGCGGGTCGTTCGTGGGCCTCGGGGGTCCGCTGTGCCGGTGTGTTTTGTCCGCTGAGAGGTGCAGGAGGAGCCCGGGGAAGTGGAAGTGTGAGCGCAGAGATCCAAAACAGCCACGGCTCAGAGCGGCTCCTTCTGCGGGAGGAGAGCGACCGTAGACCGGCACTGAAGAAGCACTGAGGCCCTCCTCCGGTCAGTATCGAAACTGCATAAACACTTAGATTTAGACAAACTTTTATTGATTCACAAGGGAAATTATTTAGACACAAAAGCTCACACATCACAATATAATATAATAACAAGGAATAAAAATATATAAACGGTAATACAATTTGTTTCACAGCTTTCTTTGTTCATGGATTTTTACCTGACTCTGTGTTAACTGTGTTGCTAGTCCCTGTCATTAAAGATAAAATTGGGAAAGTTGGCAGTTCTGACAATTACAGACCTATAGCTTTGGCCAGCATAGTGTCAAAAAATATTGAAGTAATCCTGCTGGACAGGATCTCACAATTTATTAAATCTACAGACAACCAGTTTAGGTTTAAGGCTCTGCTGGGCACACATATGTGTGTGTATGCTCTTAAAGAGATTATTGATAAATACAAGAGGCAGAATTCATCAGCTTTTATGTGTTTTTTAGATGCATCCAAAGCATTTGACAGGGTGAATCACCGGAAACTATTTATGAAGATGATTCAAAAGGGTGTACCCAAATACATTGTGTATTTTTTGATGTACTGGTATGCAGAGCAGACAATGCGGATGGGGAAACAGTGTGTCTGCCCAATTTAGGGTCAGCAGTGGGGTCAGACGGGGGGATTCTGTCCCCAGTTTTATTTAATTTGTATTTAGATGAATTGTCAATAAAGTTTAGAACATCTAAAACTGGTTGTGCGACTGGAAATTTTGTTGTGAATCATTTAATGTGCAGATGATTTGATTGTTTTCAGTCCAAGCACCGCTGTTCTCCAGCAGCTCCTCAACATCTGTTCAGCTTACGGTGTGGAGCATGACATAAAATATATTGCAACCAAGACTGTGGTCATGATCTGTAGGACCAAAGAATATAAGCACATGAGATTTCCTGACTTTTCCTGTCAAATGTTGTGTTGTCTGTTACAACAAAAATTAAATATCTGGGGCAGATCATCACCGTGGACATGACAGATGATGATGATGATGATGATGTATAGACAGTGTAGGACGCTCTATGCTCAGGTAAATCCTCTTATGTGTAAGTTTGGTTCTTGTACAAATTATGTAAAGTTGTTACTATTTAAATCTTATTGTACACTGTTGTACACAGCTCACCTCTGGACTAATTATAAAAAAGCGAGTTTGCAAAGACTGCAGGTGGCCTACAGTGACGCTTTATGGAGCTTTTGAGGAGCCACGATGGACGAGTGAGACTGAAATGTTTGTTACTGCACGAGTGAACACTTTGCAAACTGCACTAAGAATTTTAATGTACAGTTTTATCTGCAGACTGAACAAATCAGACAATGAAATAATAATGTCATTCACAAATCTGAGATTCAGTGCAATATGATATCAGTCCAGTATGTGGAGACACTGGTGTGGTCATCTTTTAAAAACATAAATGTTTATTGTTTTGTATTGTCACTGTCCTTGTCTGTTTTTAAAAAGGACCATGAGTCCAGAATAAAGATGATGATGATAATGATGAATATGTTTTATGTGGCCTTGGTCCAGCAGGGGACTAAGGATAGAAATGAGCTTTGGCTGCAATCCTGCATATTTGCAAGTACACATTTGTCTCTTACGTTATCCTGTCTTTTAATGTGCATTGTCCCTTAATAAATAAATACAAATACAAATACAGGTCTGTCCTACAAAAGACCTTAACTTGCCAAAGTGTGAAACGGACAAAAATGACTTCAGAGTTTCTTTTATGTCCAGACAAAAATTTGCCAACTAGCTGCTATAATTATAAAGAAATATAGTGCAAATAACAAACAACTGCGAGACAATTTTTTTCAGTTTTAGAATTTTACAAGCACATAAGGTTTATATTTTGTCTTTAAAAAAAAAATTGACAACATGAAAATAATTGAAAAAAACTTTATTGTTGAAAGGTACACAGCAGTTCAATAGGCCTGATTCAGTCACATTGTGGAAAAAACAAAAATCATATTAAGCAAATAATTTCGTGTCTGAACTTACAAAAGAACCACTGTAATGTTACTGTAATAAATTCACTTTTTTTTTTTTCAGATAGAGGACCAGCACTTCAAAAGTGAATTAAAATCTAAAAGAAAACCAAAGTGTGAACAAAACAAAAAGTGTAACTTTTCTGGAGGGACGTCTCCCAGTTATCCTTTTCCAAGACAATGTTATTATTTTGCCAGGAATGTTGGACAGTATTAGCCTGATTCATTAGCCAGTTTCACTTTGTGGAAAACGTGTGACCTCACAACATTAGGATTTGTTCGCTCGACAGTAGGCAGGTACTTTTTTTATTTAACCAATTGCTGTTATTTGGTCGTGATGTCTGTACTGCTCCACTAACGGGACTAACTGGTATATTAATCTTTTCCCAAATCCTGTAGGAAGAAGGACAATAACGTCTTTCCCCTTGATAAAATTCACCAAACATTCTCTTTGTTGCGGCTTTAAATCTTCGATCTCGGGAATCGTTGCCAACACAGAATATGGCTCTTCTCTGATTGGCTGGTGCCCGGACTCACACTTCCGTGGTTTTTGCGAACCATGTAGTGTATTCTGATTCCTGACCTAGTCGCTGGAGAGAAATTAAATTGAGCAGAAGCATTAGGTGGCACCAGTGTGGCTAGTACAGTATTGCATTAAAATATACCTTTTACATTTAATCAATCATAGGGGTTTTATTCTTAAATTTTCCTAATTTTATTCCAGTTCCTCCTAATTGTGAGTGGGTTTGCTTCTCCACAGATCTGGCCTGTAAACTGATGGCTGGAGATGCCACATTGTGGGTCACCAAAGAAAATTTCTATTCTGTCAACTGGACAAAAGACTTCGATTCGCTGTGGGTATCAATAACATTTCCGTGGAGACGAGTAGGAGACAGATGCCCCTCTAGAAAAGTTAGTGCACTTTTAACAAAACAGAATCTACTCTTGCACAGCAAAAGAGGACATGGGCTGTGGTTTGGGGACAGTGAACATGTAGGTGCCACGATGATGTAACTTATTATTATCATTTTTGATGTCATGGTAGAAGTAGCAAACATGGTCTGTTATTTTTAGTATGCACAAGTAAATGCACAAAACCTGCTCTGAAACTACACACACTCCTATTTATTCTCTAAGTCTATGTGCATAATATCATAGAAATATTTGTCTTTTCAACTACCACAAGAGTCTAGGTTTATAAACTAAAGAACTTCTCAGTACCATTTTTAGTTTAGTCTCTATATCATTTTTATTCTTAACACATTTCCGTGGCATTCAGCCCCATCCAGGCCTCAGACCGGACTTCAAACCCCAGTTCAGACCACAGGGCCCAGTCTGGACCCTATCCCGGACTGTTTGGGTTTGTCTGGGTTTCTCTGGGGTTTCTCTGGGTCTCTGGGGTCTCTCTGGGTCTCTCTGGGTTTTCTCTGGGTCTCTCTGGGGTCTCTCTGGGTCTCTCTGGGTCTCTCTGGGTCTCTCTGGGTTTCTCTGGGTCTCTCTGGGTTTCTCTGGGGTTTCTCTGGGTTTCTCTGGGTCTCTCTGGGTTTCTCTGGGTCTCTCTGGGTTTCACTGGGGTTTCTCTGGGTTTCTCTGGGTCTCTCTGGGTTTCACTGGGGTCTCTCTGGGTCTCTTGGGGGCTCTCTGTCTTCACTGGCTCTTGTGCAGACGGTTGAGCCAGGAGAAGTAAAACATGGGACGTTGAGGAGGAGGAGGAGCGTCAGGGCTGGACTCTGGTTCAGTCTGTGACAAACAGAGGAGAGTCTCACACACCAGAGAGAGGGAATCAGACACATTTACTTGATTTAATTCTTAGAAAAGTAGTTTTGTTATTCCACTCTATGTTACTGCTTGAGCAACACTGTAGCTTCATCTTACCTTTTTACTGCTGACTCTGTTATTATCTCTTATCTGGAAATGCCACAATCTTTATGACATTTTCATTTGTTCAGATGAATCATTAATGATGTTCTCAATGTGAGAGTGGGTTTAATTATTAATACTAAACAATCACACAGCACTGGCCATGTGCTCTGTGATTGTTTTCAATGAGCAGTAAATGAATCAAATGTAAAACATTTTATAAATAAAGTTTGACTGTATGTTCTGGTATCATTTTTTTCACTCTGAATTCAGAATATGTATTGAATATTTAATTGCAATTCTATCTAAAAACATGTTTTTCAGTGTTAAAAAAAAAGTTTAAAAAAAATTTAATTTGCAAGCATTCAAAATCTGATGAAAATGATTCTCTTGCATTAGTAGTATTTTTTTCACTCCTCATGCAGCCACAAGGTGTCAGTGCAGACAGGTGCACACCCGTCTATAAATGTTTCTAAAAGTCTGTGTGATTTGAGTTCAGTGCTGTGTGTGGGCAGCTCCGTGTGGATCTGGACATGCAGCAGTGACAGGTGCAGCAGTGACAGGTGCAGCCCCGTGTACCTGGACATGCAGCAGTGACAGGTGCAGCTCCTGTACTGTGGGATTATAAGAGAATGTAGCGGCCGATGTAGATCCAGAACCTCTGCAGGATGACGAGGAACGCCAGAAGGTAGAAGACAAGAGTGATCGCCTGCACGGAGGGAGGGAAGGAGGGAGGAGAGAGGGAAGGAGAGAGGGAGAGAGGGGAAGCAAAGAGGACAGAGGTGTGAGGGAGAGAGGAAGGTATAGAGAGAGGGATGGAGAGAGGGAAGGAACAGAGAGAGAACAGGAAGGAGGAGAGAGAAAGGAGGAGAGAGAGAAAGGGAGGGAGGGAACAAGGAGGACAGAGGTGTGAGGGAGAGATGGGACAGAGAGAGAGAGGGAATGGTGAGGCATGATATGACTTAATGAAAACACATAAAGCGAAACAGAAACACGGATTATGAAAAGAAATATAGCTTTTGTTATTTAGCAGCTTCCTCTCAAAGCGATAAACCCCATTTTCTCTAGTCTCCATGGCGATAAGACACTTTTGTTGCCATAGACTAAAAGAAAAGATCAACATCAACCCCTCCCTTAAACACACGTACACTACATTCATACTGGGCAGTGTCGGAGAAGTGGCTTACCTAACGACACAACAGAGTGCACTTGGTCTGAGCGAGACACATTCGAATTTCTTAAAGCGTTGCCAAAGTGCCTGTAATTTTTATTTATTTATTTATTTTTTGTCAGATGCCCTTCCTTTTTCAACCAACCTCATCACTGTTGACTATACATGCATCCCGAATTTCAGAGCCAATCTTTTCAAGTCTTTTGAACCATATCGCTTTTGTTTCTGGTTCTGATATTGTCATATTTTAGTCACGGGATTTGGACATCGTAATTGTGTGGTTGTTGGATCCTAACAGCGGAAAACAACTCGAGAAATGGGCTTCGGAAGTTTGCGAACTCCATATCTGCAAAAGGGAATCAGATCTGTGTGACTGCAAAACTCTGTCCAAACCGTTTCCCTTCCCAGATCTCAGAAGCTCAGCAGGGCTGGGCCTGGGTAGTACTTGGATGGGAGACACTGGGAATTCCAGGTGCCACAGTGGGACGCTAGTGTCAAAAACTGTCATTGTGTCCTTAGGCAAGACACTTCACCCACATTGCCTAATATGAAAGTGGTGTGTACGCGAGTGATGGTGGTCGCAGGGGCCGATGGTGCAGATGAGTGTTGAGTGATTGAATAATGAACTGTAAAGCGTCTTTGGTTATCTTTAAAGGTGCTATATAAATGCAATGATTAATTAATTAGTATTTATAAACAGGAAGGACTAAAAAGGAAGGATCGTGATTTTGCTTTGTTGGCGCTCGATGACCAGATGTCCGAAATTCAGGATGCATGTATTCCCTAGGACATAATAACAGTTTCTTTGGCCAAGACTTGAACTTGTTACCCGTTGGTTAAAGGGTTAAAGCTCAACTAATGCAACACTGTCATCCCTGTAATCACCTCATTTCAATGATAAAGCTTCTACTTTGCTTGGAGTGTACAAAATTCACAGTAAAATACCAAATAATAGCCTGGTTTCAATTAACTGCTGGGTCCTTTTAAACACCAGGTGCAGGTTTATATTTCAATAAATAAACGCCGGTTCCAAATAAACGTCGAGTCTAATCCAGTCTCGTCCAGCAGTGGTTTTGTCTGCTGCCGAGGAGCATTTCAAGTTTTTTGTGCTTTATTTAACCAAGATCTGATGATTAGAGCAGCGACACCACAGAGAGTCTGATGTTTACAGCAACACAGGAGCAGTATGACTTCAGGTCAGTCCTGCCGACACCAGACTGGTCATGTGACTGAATGGATAGGTTCTATTCTCTGCGCTGTGTCCGATCAGCCTCAGCTTCAGTGAAAAAGTGGAGAAACAGATCTAGATTCACGTTGCTGTGAAATCACGATTTTGAAGTAACATAAATAAAAATGGCACAGCATATCGAGCAGGAAATGGAAGGAGTTTTTAGGAGTTTTGGTGATATTCAGGTTGGCGGTTCGGAGGAAGCAGCGATGTGATCGTAGCTGCTGCAGCATAAGAGGAAAGTTGTGGCAAAGGGACAAGGCGGCAGAAATCGTATCCACAAGGTCGGCAAATTAGTCGCTAGGCCATTGTATAACAAATAAAAACTGTAAATTATATGTATATTATATTATATTTTTGTGAGGAAGGAATGAATCACCTGCCCCAAATTGTCGTCTGGTCTTAAATAAATACAGTCAGGAATCAAAATACACTACAGTCTTGATGGTTTGCAAGAACCTCAGAAGTTCTAGATCGCACACCGACCAATCAGTGAAGAGCTGTGAAGACGTCAAACTCGTGGCTTCTGTCTGGGTCCCTTTTGTGGAACAGCACAACAGTAAACAAAGTGTCGAGATGGATGTAGACGAAGACATATATTCTGTGTTGGCAATGATTCCCAAGATCGAGGAATTAAAGCCGGAACAAAGAGAATGTTTGGTGAATTTTATCAAAGGGAAAGACGTTATTGCCCTTCTTCCTTCAGGATTTGGCACATTACATACATCACAACCAAACAACAGCGATTGGTTAAATAAAAAAAGGACCTGCCTACTGTCAAGCGAACGAATACTAATGCTGCGAGGTCACACAGTTTCTAAAAAGTGAAACCGGCTCATGAATCAGACTGGGTTTGTTAAGCGATTGAAACACATAAACGCCCCGGTTATTATTTGGTATTTTACGGCAACTTATGTATCTTGGTATCAATCGTTGTTTTTATTGACCTTGTACTTGTCTCCATGGAGATAGTAAAGCTTAATGCCAAACTCTGAAACATTCCAGGCAAGCAATCACATCTCCACGATGAAAACCACCATGTTGATAATTAAATGTAAATGCTGTTCAATTCCAAAACATTTTAAATACACTAGCTTTGTTTTTTTATGTTCAGTATTGCTGTAAAGAGAAGCAATGGAAGACAAGACATATATAACAACAAACTTTTACAATAACGCAACAAAACACAAAACGAAATCAAGTGAAAAATATAATTAATCCAACGGAAAAGTGAAAAGACATGATGAACGGCGAGTTGAGGCGTAGCCAGCAGCAGAAGCAGGTGAAGAAGTTGGCTTATTTCAAAATAAAAGCTTAAAAACGTTACCTGTAACGTCACACTCCCTCTAAATCCCGACTCCGAAGTTTGTCCCGTGCTTTGTGGCGCCTCCTGCTGGCTTCCTGTAGTATCTTCAACATCGCTAGAAACTCCTTCCATTACATTTTCTCCGTCAAACTGGTCGTTGTCGCCTCCAGCTTCTGTTTCTGAAATTCCCTCAGGCAGTTCTTCGCCATCAATCTCAGAACTTGGAATTTCGTCACTGGAAATTTGTCTATTTTCATTTTTCGAAGTTTCAATATTGTCGAGAAATTCTATGTTTTTATTTCCAGAGCGGCTCTTCTTCGAATTATTTGTTACACAATCATCAAAAAAGTCCTCAAAGGTTTCATTCTTAGTTTGCGGTAGACGTTCGAAATCTTGCGAATCCTCAGTTTCGTTATCCGATTCCAATGTTGGTTGAATTTGTTTAGTTTTGCTTTGATTGGACGATTGTAGAGATGTATTTTTATCATCCAGTTTTAATGGTGGACAAGGTATTTCTAGAGCATTGCTGGCTTCTTTTTTCTGGACAATCGGATCTTGCGAATCCTCAATTTCGTTATCCGATTCAGTTTTTGGTTGAATTCGTTTTATTTCGCTTTGATTGGACGATTGAAGAGATGTATTTTTATCATCCAGTTTTAAACGTGGACAAGGTATTTCTAGAGCGTTGCTGGCTTCTTTTTTCTGGACAATTTGATCTTGTGAAGCCTCAATTTCATTATCTGATTCCAATTTTGGTCGAATTTGTTTTATTTCGCCACCCAATCGTGGATTAGATATTTCCGGAACATTGCTGGCTTCTTTTTTCTCGACAATCTGATCTTGCGAAGCCTCAATTTCATTTTCTGATTCCAATTTTGGTTGATTTTGTTTTATTTCGTGTTGACTTGGTGACTGTAGAAACGTATTTGATCATCCTTTTTTACATCTTGACCATCCAGTCTTGGACAAAGTACTTTTGAAGCCTTACTCGCTTCTTCTTTCTTGACAATCTGATCTTGCGAAGCCTCAATTTCGTTTTCCGATTCCAATTTTGGTTGAATTTCTTCTATTTCATTTTGCTTTGACAGTTGTAGAGACATATTCTTCACATCTTGACCATCCCATCGTGGACTTGGTATCTCTGGAGCATTGCTGGCTTCTTCTTGCTGAACAAACCGATCTTGAGTCAGTTCTGAAGCAATATTTTCACTGCTGGTATTAACATCTGTATAATTAACTTGTTTTTCTTTGTTAACCGGACTGTCTCTGCCCCAGTTTCCATGTTTGTACCATCCAGGATAAAGTAAAGTCTCTGTGTCTTCATCTAGAGTTGGTTTCTGAGCCTCCTTTCCTCTGTCTTGTTCGACCGTCTCAGGCTCTGGGCGTGGTTTTGTTTTGTCGCCCTCAGACTCTGCAGTGACTTCCTTTAAGTGATTAGTAAAGGAAGACAGTAAAATGAATAGACACAGGTTTAAAGCCACAAGGAACAATGGCGCTGGGCCCAGATTATTATCAACAAAACAAAACAATATTCATAAATATGCATCATGTTTTTAAGTCTATATCAGTATAATGTAAGTTGTGTTTTACCTATGTAAATGTATATGTTTGTATTAGAGATGTAACAATATCTATATCTCTGGGAATATTTTCATGATATACATGTCACGCTACGATATTTACAATATTTACTGTGATATTTTGTGGAAGCTAACAAATTTTTTTCCTCTTTTTTTCCCCTTTGCAAGACTCAAGGCTTATTCATACTTCATAAGAACGTAAGAACTTAGGGCTGGTTCCTGTTTGGCAGTTCTTGCGGCTTGTTCTTGACACCTCAGCTGAGCAGAACTGGCAATTTGGCAGAGCTGTCTGATGTCTTTGCTTTGATTGGTTATTTATGTGGGCGTGGTTTATCTGCTGGAGCCAATGGGTGCATGAAATCCATCGGCTGCTTCCTTGCCAGTGCGGAGCATCCTACTGGTCTCCATGGAGATGTTATTGCTTTGCCTGGAATGTTCCCTGGTGTGACATCAAACATCTACATTTATTCATTACATGTGTTTCTATTGCTCAAAAATACATTAAAGGGCCCATCTCATGCAAAATTAGTTTAGTTTAATTAGTTTTCTACCTTCTAAGAGTGATGTGTGGGCTTGTATTTGTCGCCGAAGTGGTTTTTCAATTGATTCAGCTTTTTTTTTTTTAACAAATTGCAGCGTATTTCTGCCACCCTCCCACATGACAATGAACTAAAGCTGCTACAACGATGATGCGGCAAATACACCTATGACGCATCTGACGTAACAGAAAGTGCTTCACACCCGCCCCCCCTCTTTAAATCCATTTTGTGAGCAGGGTCGCGTCTCCACAGATCTGACCTGTAATGTAGCCTCGAGATATTTTTAAAGCTGCATTGTGGAACATTCTAGAGACAAAGCAATAACATTTCATTATGAGGAGACAAGCAGGTTGCACAGTGTACCTTAAAATGGATTGTTTAAAAAAAGGTTTGCAATGATTCAAAGTTTGAAGATTGAAGTTAAAACAGATAAATAAATTGGACTTTGTGTGTGTGTGTTCATGTGTGTCTGTGTGTGTGTGTGTGTGTGTGTGTGTGTGTGCGTGTGCGTGTGTGTGTGTGTGTGTGTACTGTACCTGTAGTGTGGTCATGCCCTCCTCCTTCACCTCCTGAGCGGACACAGGCCTCTCCACTCGTCTCTGGTGGGTCTCCTCTGGGATCTCCTCCCTCTGGATCTGAACAGGCTCTGCTCCTCTGTGCCTGAGCTCTGTCCCCTCCATGTCCACTCTGTCCACTCTGTCCACTCTGTCCACTCTTTCCAGTCCATCTCCACTGTCCCTCTGTGGCTCTGTCCTCTCCCCGTCCCCTGTCTCCTTGTCCTGTACCTCGAGGGGCTCTGTTGGGACGGTCGCTGGACAGTCTTTTACAGTTTGTGAGGGGGAGTCCATGCGCTGTGCAGGCGTCTCCTCTGTGTCTTCTGTTTCCGTCGTCTCCTCTGTCTCCGATTCTGACTCCAGCTCCTCCGGTATGTCCTCTTTAACAGGAGAAACGCAAAAATCAGGTGTTAGATTTGAATACAAGTCGGCATCCTACATACTGCATGAGTATTGCAAGATATAGACCAGATATCTGAATGTCTCTCCAAACTCTAAACACTAAAATCCATTGGCCAAGCTTAAAAACTGGTGTAGACTTTTTATATTTCACCATGATAAACGATTGGCTTCTTAAAAATGACCTAAGTAACGTCTGTGGTTGAGGTCCAGATGTTCTCGCTGTGTCTGGAATCTTCCACAGTGTAGCATTAAACATATCTATCTTGAATTGATTAAATTTCAGTCTTTTCTATAGATGCATCAAGAATTTTGGACTTCCAGTCATTGCGAAATGCATACTGGGAAGGACTTTCCAAAAAAGTGAGCAGCAAACCGCCATGTTTGTTTTCCCAGTGGGATGCGTCTATTGACAAAGCCGATCTTTTCAAGTCTTTTGACCCATATCACTTTTGTTTCTGATTCTGATATTGTCATATTTTAGTTTTGGGATTCAGACATCTTAATTGTGTGGTTGTTGGATGTTGGAGGACAAAAAAGGAAACCTTTGACTGCCTAAATCATCGCAAGTTTGCAGCGAACATTTTGCATGTGGAGCATCATCAAAGCGGAATCCCGTTTGTTAAGTGAGAGGTGCAAAAGACAAACAGGCTGAGCTGCACTTTCTTGTTCTTGTGGTTTTACAGCCACATTAACTCTTGGTCTCTTTGCAGTGGAAGTTGTTTCTTGGTGAACAGCTTTCCTTTCGCTTTGGAGTTGACTTTTTAAATTCGTAACCAAGGTTGAGTGAGGGATCGGGATTTTGCTTTGTTGTTGCTCCACATACAAAATGTTCACTGCAAACTCGGGATGATTTAGGCAGCCAAAGGTTTCCTTTTTGGTCCTTCCTGTGGATCAATCCTGCCCATCGCCTTCACCTTTCACTATTTTTCAATTCTGTTGGGAAGTGAAACAGTTTGAACAGAGGTTTGCATTCACACACATCTGATTCCCTTTTGCATTTATGGAGTTCGCAAACAAATTTCTCGAGCTGTTTTCCACTGTTAGGATCCAACAATCACACAATTAACGATGTCCGAATCCCAAAACTAAAATATGACAATATCAGAACCAGAAACAAAAGCGATATGGTTCAAAAGACTTGAAAAGATCGACTTTGTCAATAGACAGATCCCACTGGGAAAACAAACATGGCGGTTTGATGCTCAGTTTTTCGGAAAATCCTTCCCAGTATGCACTGCGCAATGACCGGAAGTCTGAGATTCTTGATGTGTCTATTGTTTAAAGGTGCAATGAAAAACATAATTCTTGCTCTGGTTGGTGTCGCCCCTCCACAGGTCTGACCTGTAACATCACATGCTTGTCTCCAAGAAGAAAGAAAAGTTTAATGCTGTGGAATAGTTCACAGTTAATAAGGCAGTTTATATTTTTAGCGAGTAAAAATTTGTGAATAAAAGTGATGCTCACATTTCAGGTGCTGTATATTTTCAGGATTAAAAGTGTTTATTTGTTTTTAAGTCCAACACTTCCTGGTACTGATCGATATACAGTGAAGTCAGGTGTCACATGTGCTTTTTATTTTTAGCTTTGGAAACGGCTCAAGAAATAAAAGCTGCATCAGACTCTTTGTATCGTGTGTCCTGTTGGACAATGGCCACACTGATCATTTCTTCTACATAAACGTTACTAGTGAAAAGTTTGAACACACGAGACCACCAGCAGAAAATGTTCTCGGTACGTTTCTTTAGTCCTCACCAAATGAAAATGCTTTCACCCCAGGCCAAACAAACCAAACTCACAGATGATCTGAACTCAAGTCCACCTGAAGTGAACCAAATGGAGCAGGTGAAATCGCCCTCAGTGTTTAGTTCCACTTTAAACAGGACAAATGTCTGTGTGATGTCTGCTCCACCCGTCTTTACCTCTGGGGAAGTCTAAGCTGAGCAGGGCCCTGTACTGTCGGCTGAAGTTATATTGGTAATGACTCAGGTTCTCATCGTCGGGGTCCAGTGTCTCTGAGGGACACGAGGCGGTCGCTACGAGCAACCTGAACACAGGAAGTTTATTTGGAGAAAAGAGAAGCACCAGATATTTACTGTGCTGTATTTCATTCAGAAAATATGTAACACATTTTTGTATCTAGATTGTGAAGGTCTGATACTCACTTGTCGATGATGTCTTTGGAGCTCTGAGTGGAAACAGAAACAAAGAATAAAGCTTTATTTCACACACCTGCATGACTAAAGAAAGTTCATATATTCCCTGGAAACAAACCCTCCTCCAGGTCAAATTAGAGTCAGGTTTGTGGAGAAGCAAGCCTGCTCACAGTAAGGATGCATGTTTTTTCCCATCTAAAAATTACATGGTATCGCTTTAACAGAGCAAATACACCTTCACTAAAATGATTTGGATAATTTCAACCTGGAACTGCCAATCTCTACCAAACAAAAGGTAAAAGGTAGCTTTATAACTAATCACTACACAACATCACAAGGTGGAACAGAGCATTTTGAGCTTTGAAGATGTAGACAGACTAATAATAAAGGGTCAATCAAACGTGAAAGAAACAAAACACAACTCAGAGTATGTTTGGTAACATGATTTAAAGATCACATGAGTCAGTTTTGCATAAAAAAAACTACAACATGTTCTTTATATTATTATTTATTTTTCTTTTTTTATTTAAGTTCTTCCGGACTGCTCTGAAGGTTTTTGACACACTGTCTGACCTGTACAAATGCCACAGAGTCTGTGTCCTCCATGGTGGCCTGGGCTCTCTCCAGGAGTTTACTGTTCACTGAGACCGTTTCTCCATATCGTCTGAGCAGAGCTTTGACTCGGCCCGTCTTCTCCTCCTCCTCTGCACTGATCACCTCCGTCATAGACTGCACACACAGGACAGTGAGAGGGTCTGTGGACAGGAGCACATTTACTATAGAGTCGTGTGTGTTTACCTTTCTCCTCTCCTCCAGGACGGAGTTGATGTGCTCAAACTGATCAGAGACGGTTTGTTTCTGAACTCTGTACGCTTCCTGTACAAGAGACACACACAGATCCTCACTGTAAGAAGAATACAGAATCACACCCATTTACAACAACCACATATTGTGGTTCTTTTATGCCAGATGCCCTTCCTATCACATGCTATACGACTGTGACTGGAGAACTGTGACTTTAGGCAACATGGGAGAAGTATCTTAACAGCAGTGTTGGGGAGTAACAGATTACATGTACTGGAGTTACATAATCAGAGTACAAATTATGAGTAACTGTATTCAGTTACAGTTACTGTTTCAGTGAGTGGTAATTGGATTACAGTTACTTTGTTGAAGTAAATGTATTACACAGAGGTATTTTCCTGTTTTCACATTTTGGGCTATATCCCTTTTTTTTTTTTTTTTTTTTTCGATAATTCCACTTATTGCCGGACACTAAACCAGGTCCAAACCAGGTCTAAACCAGGTCTAAAACCAGGTTTAAACCAGGACTAAACCAGTACTAAATCAGGACTAAACCAGGACTAAACCAGGACTAAACCAGGTCCAAACCAGGACTAAACCAGGACTAAACCGGGACTAAACCAGGACTAAACTGAGACTAAACCGGGACTAAACCAGGTCTAAACTGGGACTAAACCGGGACTAAACCATTACTAAACCAGGTCTAAAACCAGGTCTAAAACAGGATTTAACAGGACTAAATAATGCTGCGTGGTCGTGTCTCCTCGTTTTCTATCAATAATATTTTTAATTTGGTTAAGTAAAGTCTGGGCTTTTAATTTTCTTTTAGCAGATGAAACTTCTTATGTGAAGATTTCCTCGTCTTTGCTTCTCTACAGCAAATCAAGTAATCCAAAGTATTCAGATTACGTTACTCACCTAAAGTAATTTAATGGATTACATTACAAACTACATTTTGGAGTATGTAATCTGTAATCTGTAGGGGAATACATTTTAAAAGTAACCTTCCCAACACTACTTATCAGGAATATAAAGCGTTTTAAAATGAGATTTGAACCACAAGGCTTTTATGGCAACATGTTGGCTGAGCCCTGAGAAGATCCTGGGTTTGATTTGCGTGGACTTTGTGTGGTCTCTCCCCACAGACTGTGTAATGGAAGTGAACAAAGGGAGTGTGAAGTTTGGTTGAAGCAGTTATAGCGACTAATCTGCAGCCAAAGACCATATTTGGAAATGGCAAGAGTGAAACCAAAGAGCCAATCAGGAGAGAGGCTGCTGAAGGTACACGAGAGGGTGGGCACTTAGCAGAGAGACTGTCAATCAAACCTGTTGTTAAAGCTAGTGGGAGAGAGGTCACAGAAACCAAAATTAAGTCTGACACGCCTGGTTTGGGTCAGTTGGGAATAATAAAATTGTGAAAGGAGTGTGTAATTAAGGAAAACTGTTAAGCACTCGCCCATGTGAATCAGTATTAAGGTTTTGCGTCTACATCACAAAACCACGTGACCTGGTGTATATGGCGCCATATTGGAGGTCAAACTTTCCATCTGGACCAACGTGTGATAAAATTTGAATTGAATAACAATGGTTTTGACCTGTGTTGCTATTGGATGTTTTGGCCGGAGTCAATCTGCTAAAGAAGAAGGCCAAAGTATCTTTCTATCTGATCCCGGTCGGCTGATAAAGATCACAGACAGAGGTGGATAGCGGACATAAAAAAGAGAAATGGAGCCCTCTGAGTACAATCGTGTGTCAGTCAACATTTCATTTCTGGTGAGGGACCATCTCCACACAAACAAAGAAGGGATTTACAGTAAATGAAATGATGAATACCAAAAGTTACCCTCTATTTCCGCGTCTCCGGCTCTGATTTTGACCTCCGTTCTACTTCCCCTGGCTGTTATCAGGAACAGATGTGATGTTTGGTGATCAACAAAAATCTCACACATCCCGCTACAAAATATTTATGAGATTTTAAGCCCGTGTAGCTTTTCAGTTCTTGGTTGGTGTTGGACGATGTTGAATGAATGAAGAAGTTGTAAATATCTGGAGACTAAAGGTTGGGCACAGAGTGAGCGTTGATTAGACTGACAAAGCTAGATCGGGATCTAGTCCACAACCCAGGAGGACGACTTTAGCTTTATACCTTTCTAATGACGCTGATCTAACGAGCTGGTGATTTATGTCATTTGTGCTGTTTAATGTCACCATGATTATACTGAAATAAACTGAATAATAACAGTCTTGATCTCCAGTATGGCCACCAAAACATGAAATCACGTGACTGACTCATCACACGCAAATCCTTAATAGTCACATTTTCTTTGTGTTTTGGTCATAAGCAAGTTTTCTGTATTTTACCTAAACAAATGACAAAGTATGCCTCTCTTTACTGTTGTCAGGCATCAGATTGGTCAAAAATAAAGACACCTGGGACATTTTTGTATACTACTGAGATAAATCACTGGTTTTGGATAAATCTGCTGGGACAGGGGACACAGGACTCAAAACTGGGACTGTTCTGGGTAAAAAGGGACGTCTGGTTACCTTAGTCTATGAAGTCTCTGTGTTTAAAACCTAAAACACGCAGAATAGACAACAATCATCCAGCTCTTACCTCTAAGTCGATGCACATCTGGTTGAGTTCATCGATCACAGTCTGTATTTTAGTCCTGTGTTCTGCCAAAGAGTCCAGACCTTCTCTCAGCTCATCCTGGATCACACCGTAAAACAACACAAACAACACGGGGTGAGTTTATCTAATTAAACGTGAGTTACAGGTTCCTTACAGGTTCCTCTGTGTCGTGCTGTGCCTGGTTTACCTTCTGCTGCTGGTAGACCTGCGTGAGGGGGGCCACGGGGCAGGACTGGTGGGCTCCGAACACTTTGCAGAGCGAACAGGTGGGCACACGGCAGCTCAGGCAGTAGATGTTCACCTTCTCCCCCTCGTGGTCCGAGCACGTGGCCTGGGCGGGTTCAGGAGGAGGGAGACGCGGTGGAGGGGGCAGGCTGGACAGACACAGAAAAGAAGAATTATAGATTTGATTGATTTGTTAATAACTGAACTTGCTTTACTTCATTCACATGCCTGTGTTAAGGTAATGTGCTATTTTAGGTTTCATCATTTTGATCGATGCAAAATAAGAAAAAGTGAGGTGACTGAGATGTGTGTGTTTTTCTGGTGACTTTTTTTGTGATATGGTAGTAAAAATACAGCAGGATCTGGGTCTCACTCCCTTTGTAGCGTCTCGAGTCAGGCCCAAACATTACCATCTATTCAGATTTGTTAATTACAGAGACACATGTGAAGGAGCTCGTTGGTCATTTATCTCTATTTTCAACAGTTTGATTTATAGTAATAGAAATGGTGTTTATTTCCACACTGTAAAATCTAATATGTAAACCTAACTTATAAAAACCTAGGAAACCGATTGCCTTGAAAAATCTGACTAAAGTGAACTGTGAATCTAAACCTAAGCTCACAAATAATTGGCCATTGACCAATTGAACACATAAACAGTTTGCAAGAACCCTAGAAGTTGTAGACAGCACACAGGCCGATCAGCGAAGAGCTGTAAAGCCACGACGTCAAACTCAATGTGTGTTGGCCATAACCAACGTGAGTTGCGATGGCAGGCTGCTTACACTAGCTGCATTTTTTATTGCACCTCTGATTTGCAAGTTCACCTCACAGAAATGACAGTGATCGTTGACACACATGTTCACTCTCTGCTTTGTTTGCTGTTGTACCAACAATTACTTGGACTTGCACTGAGCGTTCCGGCGCATTACAGACATCATGACCAAATTAAAAAAGTACCTGCCTACCATCGAGTGAATGAATCCTAATACTGCGAGATCTGATGGTTTTCATGAAGTGAAACCGGCTGATGAATCAGACTAACTAGGCACAGCAAGTTAAGTTTAACTTTAGTTTTCATTTATACAACTCATGTTGTGAAGCTGTGCCAACTAATCAGTCAGGTCCTCAAATCTGAAATATGTAATAATTTTTACTTCAAGAATAAGTTCATTTTACTTGGTACAAACATAGAAACTGATTGCCTTGAATTGAGCAAGTAAATGTTTCTTTTATACACAAGTTAGAGTAAAAACAGGTTCTATTCTACAATAATGCCATTTAGATCTGCAGCATCTTTGAAAAAACAGAAAAACTTTAGTACAGCTTAAATTCAAAACACATCGGTAACGTGTAACAATAAAATAATAAAGCTCTTGGCAATAACATGGTATTGTTGAAGTTACTCAACTCATTCAAGTCGACCTTAGTCTGACTGACAAATAATGTGCTTTTTTCGCCCTGAAAGTAACTGTAACTACTTCACCACGATCATTAAGATCCACAAATTCATAGCTGTGAGTAAAGTAAACGCTCTGAATCCAAGTGAACCCTAGTGTTAGATTTTACCGTGTCAATATTCAACAGTTAGATCTACAGTAATAGAAATGGTGAGTGTTTATTTGACCTGATGGCGGCGCTCTTGCAGACCTCCTGCTTGTACACGTCGATGATGTTCTCCACCAGGAGGTTCCTCTGGAGCCCGTACACTCCATGTCTGTCCAGAATCACCTCGTGTCTGCAGGACGGACAACGGAAACGCCCACTGCTCACCAGCATGGACGTCCTGGCCTGGAACAGGGATGGCTACAAAAGAGAAGGAGAAAGATCAGGTTTAGTTTTACTTGTAGCTTCTTTGTTGTTGTGCTTCTTGTTGCTGATTACAATCTGTTTTGACCATTTTTATAGCTCAAAGATTCATAATATTTGTGTGAGAATATATTTTTTCTAACTTGTATAGACTGGAGAGAATGAATCAGCCAGTCTGTACCATCATCAGCCCAATCACAACCCCTAATCACTCACAACATATTTAAAAGGTTAAGAAGCCTTTTGATGTGGCAGATTCTTTAAATTATTCCAGTTTAATTTGTCTAAGGAGGTGCTGCATTGGTTTGAATCTTATTTACCGTAAATTCTGGACTACTGAGCACACCTAAATTTAAGCCGCAACAACTAAATTTTAACAAAATTTTAAAATTGTACATATATAAGCTGCACCTGAATAAAAGTCGCAGGTGTCCACATCTTTGAGAATGTTTTCAAGTTGGGGTCGTCTGTTTTTATCACCTCTGAAAGCTTTTGTCGTTTTTTTGTGTTGAGTCAGTTCGTCACTGCCGTCGCCAAAATCTCACCACTGACTCACTGATGTCGAGCTCATGTGCAGCAGCTCTGTTTCCTTCTTCCACAGCCACATCAATCACCTTTAACTTAAAAGCTGCATCATCTGCATTTCTTTTTTTTTGCAATTCAAGTTTTTATTTTATTTTACAATTTTTACCATATAACATAACAGACAGCCGCACTGACTCGTTTCTGTGTCCACAAGTCTTCCCTGTCCACACAGCTTTGAGCATATTTGTTTATGTTTTACAGAAACGACACTTAAAACCACATGGCTCATTTGCACAAACTGAGAGCTCAAAAAAAAACAGCTCGCTCCTTGTGCGCTGATGCGGTTCAGCTTCTGTCGGACTAAAGTTCACGACTCAGTGGAATATGAGTGTTCTTTCTGTGACAGAGAGGTGTTCTGCTGATGGTGTCTGTTCTGTGTTTCTGTCATGTTGGAGATGGTTCATGTTAAACTTTTCAGAGATTATACGTCTGCAGGTCGTACACTCAGACACACGTTTATATGAATGGACAGATATTCTAGCCTCTTAGAATTTTGATGGTGAATTACTTCACAGTGCACAGACCAACATCAGAGTATCAGCGTTTTCAGGTGTCCACACAGTGCCGGATCAGATCTGTACTCAGGAGCCGTTTTCCATCGCATTAATGTGAACGAACACTGCATCCACAACAAAAACAACTCAAATATGTACTAGAGTGGACGGAGCCTCAATCTCTCAGTCAGTTTTCAGCGCTGAGCAGCTGCATTCTGATGTTTTAATAGTTCTGATTTGAAATGACCCAGAAAGAATGTGTAAAATGTCCCTGAGTGAGGTCACAGACAGTCACCATCGAGCATTAGGCCTAGTATAAACAAAACCGTCTCATCTCTGAGGAACACAGGCAGCAACAGGCACGGCTGAAAATAAACATGTAAAAATATTTAAACCTGGTGTTGAGTCAAAACTTAGGTTTAAATTTGAGCAGGAGCTTGATAAAACCATTTTGGGCTCTGTATACAGCAAAAACTGGAGGAATACAATTTCAGGATGAGTTGTTTTTAACACAAAAAGTGATATGTTAACTATTTGAAAATTAAATGGGGGTTTGAGTTGGGGTTATTAGGTTAGGTTAGGTCAGGAGTCTCCAACCTGTAGCTCAGGAGCCACCAGCAGCTGTCCACCCCCTTCGAAGTAGCTCGCCAAGGGATTTCTGAATTATACATATTGTGTTGAATAACTCAGTTTTGATTGTTTAAATGCCTTTTTCCTTTCCTAACTGTATCATTTTAATGCCTAATTTAATGTGCCAATAACTGGATAATGGGTTATGTTTTATAGACATCTAACTGTACCTCATTTTTGACTCACCGTGGCTCTTATATCTGCAACATTTCTGGCGACCACTAAAATGAATAGCTCTCTGGCATTTTTGTTTTTCAAAAAGTAGCTCACAGGAGGTAAATTTGTTTTGCAGATTTGAGAGGCTGGTCCCACATTTCACGTTTCATTCAATCATCCACATTATGTACAATAACATGTATAAAAACAAAATTACAAAATAAAGTGTTACAGTGCTCCAGTGCAGAACAGTTAAATTCATCCATCACACTTGGCTAAAATCACAATAAATATTAAATATATATATAAAACACATGATTTTTCCAAGACAAGTTATTCATAAGTGTGATAGCAGCCGGAACAAAGCTCCTTATTTGCCAGAGTTGATATAGTTGAAATTAATTCAACTTCCCTTAGTGTTAATTTGGCTCCTCCCACCTACTACTTCAAACTCCTGTGAGAGAAGACCAGTTTGAACCAGTTTTGTTCATAATTTAATCTTAAATTAACAAAAATAAAGTTTAAAAAAATGTAAAACACCTCTGTGTGTTGTTTAGCTAAATCAGGAAAACCCTTCAAAGTGTTATTCGATACCCTGGCAGTGTCAGGTGAGCCGAGATCCTGTCCGGTTTTGGTGCTGATGAAAGTAGTCCTGCAAGTTGGCTGGGGACATGAAAATAAAGCATTTTTCTTCTCAAAACAAAATGTGTTCAAAAGGGTGATATATTTGCATCACAAAACCTTTGTCCACGAGAAAGTCAGACCTCATAATCGCTTGGCACTATTTTCTCTCCTTTCGTATCACTGCGCGCTGCCACCAGGTCTCTTGATTTCGGGGTTAAACAGGAACTTTGGTCCAGTGTTACTTAATTAACATTTCCAAAAATGTTAAATTAATTCTAGAACAGATTGGACTCATATAAACCTGAGAAAATTTTAAAATAGATTCTGTGAGAGTCAATTTGAACACTCCACTTTTTCCTGCGCAAGTAAAAGGACTAAAGAAATTATTGGTTTGCTAAAAGCTCTCAAAATGTTTGGTCAAGCAAACTGAAAACTGAAAACTTTAAAACACTACTGACCTGGTCCTTTGTGTTTCTGTGTGTATGTTTCTGTGTGTGCTAGTATTTAGTTTTTTGCTATTTTATATAGTTCTAATCATTTTTTGTATTGTGTAGTGTCATTTTGGGTAAGATGTGAGACTTGCTCTACAAAATCTGTGCAACAAAAACAAAAAAACAAAAAATACTTAATACTTTGTTTGCAGGATGTCATTGCATTAAAAATACACTTATCGAATGTGCACATGCAGGCGGCAGCAGACACAGCGGGGCTTATGGTTCTACAGGGTAATGTCCTGAAATAGTGCACAGTAATAACATCAGCTGCTGCAGAGCCAGAGCCCCAGAGCTACAGGAGCTGAAGAGGGACAAACACCTGCTGCTATAGGCTCAAACTGAAAACAAATAGGCCCATGCACTGAACCTGTTCACCTTATTCGACCCACTTTTCTCTAAACTGCACTTTGTTTTATTTGTGGTGGCATTTCTGATTACACACATGGAGAATATGACAAAAGTTTTGGCGCTAAAATATGATGTAAAGTAGAGCTGTAAACTATTAAATGTTCATATGATCAACAAATCACAATGAACACAGTGTTTCTCTGAGCAACTTTAAAGGGGCAGTTTGGAACTGTTATTTCTTCTTGTCGTCTGCACTGAAATGGAGCAAAGGATCATGGTCTATGTAGTTCCCTCTGTCCCTCTGTCTTCTAATTCGATATATTGTGATGGTCCACGATATTATTGTGACAACTTTGACGATACAATATCACAATATTTCGGTTATTGTTACATCCCTAATGGTAACATAACCTTAAAATAGTTTTTAAGAGAAGAAATAATTTGGAGATTCGTGGTTGATGAGTAATTGTAAAACTCTAAATAAAGCACAGATTCTGGAGACACAAAATAGAAAAAATAGTAATATCAGTGCTAGAAACATAAATGTTCAAATCATTTCACATTAAAGCTTTTGTCTCTTGCAGATTTACTCACAGAGAGGAAGAGTTATGAAACACTGAAGTCAGTACTGTTACTAAATATCACACAAATAAATGAAAGGTGTAAATGTTATTTAAGTACATGTGTGTGAGAGCACCCTGCTGACTCTGTCTTTATATGAGCCTTACGTGGTCAAAGAGTTCACATGGAGTGAACACAGTGAACTCTCTGTAACCCCAGGGTCAAAGGTCATGCAGGAGACTGTATTAGTTTCAGACACATGTGGGAGCGCACTGTCACACGTCCATCCATCCATCCATTTTCGTCCGCTTATCCGGGGCCGGGTCGCAGGGGCAGCAGCCTAAGCAGGGACTCCCAGACTTCCTTCACCCCAGACACGTCCTCCAGCTCCTCCGGGGGGACCCCGAGGCTTTCCCAGGCCAGCCGAGAGACATAGTCCCTCCAGCGTGTCCTGGGTCTTCCCCGGGGCCTCCTCCCGGTGGGACATGCCCGAAACACCTCCCGAGGGAGGCGCCCAGGAGGCATCCGGAACAGATGCCCGAGCCTCAACTGGCTCCTCTCGACGTGGAGGAGCAGCGACTCTACTCCGAGCTCCTCCCGTGTGACTGAGCTCCTCACCCTATCTCTAAGGGAGCGCCCAGCCACCCTGCGGAGGAAACTCATTTCGAGCGCTTGTATCCACGATCTCGTCCTTTCGGTCACTACTCAGAGCTCATGACCATAGGTGAGAGTAGGAACGAAGACTGACCGGTAAATCGAGAGCTTCGCCTTTCGACTCAGCTCCCTCTTCACCACAACGGTCCGATACAGCGACCGCATCACTGCCGAAGCTGCACCGATCCGCCTGTCAATCTCACGTTCCGTCCTTCCCTCACTCGTGAACAAGACCCCGAGATACTTGAACTCCTCCACTTGAGGCAAAGACTCCCCACCCACCCGGAGAGCTGTCACACGTGTGAACGCAAATACCTCCACAACATTACCAACTGCATACATGTGAATAACTAGCTAACTGTTAATAGACGCATCAAGAATCTCAGACTTCTGGTCATTGCACAATTCATACTGGGAAGGATTTTCCAAAAAATTGAGCATCAAACCTCCATGTTTGATTTTACAGTGACATGTGTCTATTGACAAAGTTGATCTTTTCAAGTCCTTTGAACCATATCACTTTTTTTTTCTGGTTCTGATATTGTCATATTTTAGTTTTGGGATTCAGACATCATAATTGTGTGATTGTTGAATCCTAACAGCGGAAAGTGGCTCAAGAAATGTGTTTGTGAACTCCATAAATGCAAAAGTGAATCAGATGTGTGTGACTGCAAACCTCTGTTCAAACTGTTTCTCTTCCCAACAGAATTGAAAAATAGTGAAAGATGAAGGTGATGGGCGGGATTGATCCACAGAACCAAAAAGGAAAACTTTGACTGCCTAAATCATCCCGAGTTTGCAGCAAACATTTTGTATGTGGAGCGCCTACTCCTCCCGTGTGACTGAGCTCCTCACCCTATCTCTAAGGGAGCGCCCAGCCACCCTGCGGAGGAAACTCATTTTGGCCGCTTGTATCCGCGATCTCGTCCTTTCGATCATTACCCAGAGCTCATGACGATAGGAACGATAAGGTAGGAGCGAAGATTGACCGGTAAATCGAGAGCTTCGCCTTTCGACTCTGCTCTCTCTTCACCACAAAGATCCGATACAGCGACCGCATCACTGCTGACGCTTCACCAATCCGCCTGTCAATCTCACGCTCCATCCTCCCCTCACTCGAGAACAAGACCCCGAGATACTTGAACTCCTCCACTTGAGGCAGGGACTCTCCACTGACCCGGAGAAGGCAAGACACCTTTTTCCGGTCGAGAACCATGGCTTTGGACTTGGAAGAGCTGATCTTCATCCCAGCCACTTCACACTCAGCTGCAAACCGCCCCAGTGCACGCCTGAGCCTCGTGAACTAATTAAGACAGCGGTGCCACGTGTTCTGAATGAAAGCCTGCATTAACTCACAGCAACTCTAGTGGGCGCTCCTTACAAACCTACTGCCTTTCTAACAATCCCTAATCATGAGATTTCCCACAATATCGCAATAAATATCATACCGTGCGGTTCATACCGTGACGATATCGTATCGTGAGACTTAGATATCGTTACCCACTCACGTACTGTGTAATGATACTGGTACAATATATTGCTAAATTATTGTTATTTCAAAATGCAATATTGTACATTCCTTAAAAAATATGGGCTTTAAATAGAGCTTTATTCTGATGGATCCTAAAATGAGAGTATGGGGTTAAAAATACCTAATCCAAGTCCAGTATGACACACAGGTGGTCTGAGCTGTGGGCTGCGCAGTGAAAACAACGTCCCGCTTGAACAATAGCAGTAAATCTAGGTCAGAGATACTTGTGATGTTCATGATCAAACCAGACGGACATGTGCTGCTCCCTCTTTAGACTCAGATAATCCACTGCCCCACTCTGCGCTCGGGACGGGGGCTTTGGGGGTGGAACGTGGGCGAGGAAGAGGGAGGGGAGGCAGTTCTGAGTAAATGAAAACAAGTCAAGCAAACATCACGCTGTCGAGACCATGGGCAAAAGAAAAGAAGCTTGTCTGACACTTTGGTAATGATCTAATCTTTTTAATCCACACTGTAAACCCAAATAAATTACCTGAACTCAAAAAAATTTAGGCAATCAATTACCTCAATTATTTTAAGATGATGAACTTTAAAGTCACAATCTTCTACAACGTAAAGGGTTGGATGGTTTTCTACTTGTACCTTTTGATAACAGACGAATTAAAAGTGCAAATTTCTCAACACAAAACTATGAGTCATATTAACGGCAAACATTTAAGTTAAGGCAACTCAATTATTTTCATTTATTATGACTTAAATTTGGGAGTTTTCAAACCACTGGAATAAGTTCACTTATTTGGTGAAACGCTTTGAAATTGTATTGCATTTTAGCGTGTACGATATACATGAAGTTTATTTTTAAATCATCCCTATTTAAAACAATAGAAATAACAGGACTTTATCATTCTCAGTGTTTAATTACTTCAATCTACTAAGTTGTACCTCATCTGTGTTTTTAAGTTATGCTCACTTATATCCACAATAGTTCCCTTTAATCAAAAAATATTAGTTAAAATGACTCAAAAAGAAGAATATGTTACACATAACACATAATTAAGTTAGTAGGACTATTTCTAAAACTTTGAGTATACACAACTTAATCTATTCAATTACTTTGAGTGTTCGGGTTTACAGTGCAGTCTAATAATAGTTTGAAAGTACTATAAATTATTCTGTAATTCTTTCAGCCCCTGCTCTTCATGGTTTGGAAACTTTTGACAGACAGAGATGCTGCTGTTAACCTCTCCCTGACACAGAAGGGTCTTGCTCAAGGGCACAATGACAGGATGCTTTAACTACGCAACAACCAAACAAACAAACAAAAAAGTAGAAAAAGCTAAACTAAATGTTCTGTAGTTATTTGAGAGATGAACCACAGCTACATGACACATTTGGATCAGTTTTGTCTTTTGTTTAAAGGCATTTTCTTTTTTTCCTGTCAGATCATTTTTATATATTTATAAATTTTTAATATTTTTTATGCTGTGGTCCAAAGCTGGAAAAATGAGCTGAAGGCTTTTTGCCAAAACATAATTTAAATATAAAAGCTTTTGAACATTGGCCATCTGAGTGTGCATTTTTTTCACTTTTGGATTGTTGTTTCTTGCATTTGCACTTTTACGCGAGCTTTGGTGTGCGTTTTCTGTTTCGTCTGATTTTCCTGACAAAGTAACAATATATATAAGTTTCATGCCGCAGTGTGTAACTTTTCTGGAGAGGGGCCACTCACAGACAGAATGCCTGTATTCTAGGTATGAGCAAAAGTATACTGTGGTTCAAAGCAAGAAAAATTATCTGGCAAAGACTTTTTTGCCAAAACTAGTGATGGGCGTGATTAGTCGATTAATCGATAATTGATCATTAAGAATTTCATTGATTACATTCATTTTAATCGACAAACCGATAGTAGGTTGCTGTGCGTAGCGTAGGGTGACCAAATGGGGGTCCGGACATGTAGCTCTCTGCACTCAGAAGGAGCGAGACACAAACAGTCGGTCAGTCTACAACATGCTGAAACGCAAATGCGTATTTAACAATGACTTGTACAAGAAATTCCATGCTTTCCATTGTGGTCGGGACAAGTGTGAGTCTATGTGCACAGTGTACAAAGCAGCACATATGTTTCAATGTCGATGATGAGTCCCCACCTCCCACCTCCCGTACAGTGTCCTGGTTTTGACAAACGCAAATATGGTCACACTAACCTGTATTCCACTGAGTCGTGTCCATTAATCCAACAGAAGTTGAATCGCATCAGCACACAAGAGCTGTATTTTTTTCTTTGCTTAGTTTATGCAAATTAGCCATGCAGTTTTAAGTTTCGTTTCTGTGAGACTTGGACAAATATGCATTAAAGACATTATAATGTCAAACGGATTGACGTGGCTCTAGAGTCGTTACGGTTTATATGTCGTAAAGTTGAATTTATTTATGCAGATTAGTAGTGCAGACAGAAATAATGATGATCATTTTAATATAAAAACATTAATGATTAATCGATAATCGATCGTTAATTCTCCCGAAGATCGATTAAGAAAATTTCAACGAATGCCCATCCCTAGCCGAAACCTTATTAAAGGTTGGAGGATTTTTTTTGTTTTTTTTGTTTCAAGTTGTCAATGATAGCATTATAGAGGTGCAGTAGCCTTGTAATTATGATGACCAAAAAAAAGAGAATAAAAATTCATCAACTCTGGACGTGGTGGGGCTAAACATTTGCCAATAGATAACGACACTGCCTCGTTATCTGTTAGCTGACAGGCTGTCAATCAATCTCCCTACGTTTCTAGCGTAACTGACTTGCCTGCGCGCGCCGCCGGTACGTGGTTTACGTACGCTGTCACGCAGTCCACAGACGCAAGACGCACAGACGCTGTTTACTCCACCAACGCAACAGTTCTTAGCGGCTTTTTTTGACCTCGCAGTTAGCACAAAGTTTGTTGCAATGGCAGACAAGAATCCAGGAGCAGTTAGCCGCAAAAGAAAGTCCGTTTTTGAGGTCGCTGAAAGAAGAAGACAAGGGGAAAAGCAGCGAAGCCAAACTAAGGTGATTCTTATAGATTCATTCCAGCGATGGCGCAACTGAAGCAGACGCAGGGTCTAAAGACTGACGCATTGGTCGCCAAATTACTCCTGGACAGGTAACTTCTGCTTATTATGAAAACGTACTTTATTTCCAAGAGCTAGTCAAACGTTTTTCAGGACACGAAAGCGATATCCTATGTCTGAAAACGTAATTTTCAAGGCAAAGAAAGAGTCCGCTTGCTGCTGCGTGTTGTAGCTAGTTCATTCGCACGGAATCTCCACGCAACCTTCTCTGCACCCCTTTTCTGCTCCTCTCCCGCTGCCCGTTCCGCTCTTCCCCTTCTCCTCACTTCTCCGGGCACGGAATCTCCGCGCACTGCTCCCCTCTCCCCTCTCCTCTCTCCTCTCTCCCTGCTCCGCTCTTCTCCCTGCTCCTCACTTCTCGTCCGCGAACGAAATGTCCGCACACCCGCTCCCCCCGCTCCTCACTTCTCCGTCTTGCCTAACCAACACTGTAGTTAGTTGTTTACAAGTCATGTGCAGCGCACCGGCTGTAAACAAACCTGTTTCTGGCGTAAAGAGGAGGCGGGAGGAGGCGTTTCTACGTAGGGAGCTGTAGGGGGGGGGGTGGTTTCACGCATGCGCAACATTTGAAAAAAGACAAACAGTTGCTGGATTTCTCGTTCCTTGGAAAATCCTCTATACAACCTTTAAAAATTTAACATTTTTATTTCCTTTAAAATTATGCTTTAAGATTATAATAAATGTACAAGATGATGAAAGGAAATGATCATGGTGAAAATAATATTAGTTAAGTAACTAAAAATGTTTATTTAAAAAATGGGGGAAAAAAAAAAAATAATTATCATAAACTGGCCAAAATATCAATATAAGAGAGCCTAGTACTTTTGTTTTGTTTAATTAAATTTGTGTCGGTGTGTTGTTTGGTTGTTTTGTATTTGTTGTGGGTGTTCCTCTATGTTTTTGTGTTTGTTTTTTATGATGATTATTGTATTTTTTGATGTTTTATTCTGACAAAGGCTTTTTGCCGAAACCTAATTTAAAAATAAAAAAAGCTTTTGGACATCGGCCATCTGTGTGTGCTTTGTATTTATTTTTTTCACTTTTGGTTTGTTTTGGTGGTACCTGGTAGAGCTCATTGGCACACTTGCGGCAGAGGTTATGTTGGCAGGGCAGGATCACCACAGGTTTGTTGAAGATCTCCAGACAGATGGGACAGATGAGCTCCTTCTCCAAAGAGGCCATGGCTGCCTCCCTCTCGGCCCCGGCTCCGCTCTGAAGACAGCTCAGGTCTGCCGACAGAGACATGGCTCCAGAGGGCTTCAGCTGCTACTGGGACACCTACAGGAAACAAAAATATGGACTAAATATTTCTTTGTGTTGATACTTTGCAGCTTATAAATCAACATTTCCTGCGGGATGAAACTAACAGGACAAAATGCTCTGTCTAAAGCCCTGTCCACACTAGTACGTATTTGAGTTGTTTTCATTGTGGATGCAGTGTTCATCCACACTAATCCGACTGAAAACGACTCCAGAGACGGAACGATCTGCTGCCTCCAGCTCCCATGAATTCATCTGAGTACAGATCTGATCCGGCACTGTGTGGACACCTGAAAACACTGATACTCTGATGTAGATCTGTGCGCCACGAAGTAATTCACCGCCAAAACACTAAGAGGCTAGAATATATAATATTCAAACCACCACTTGATACAGCCTTCAATGTCCAGAACGCTGCAGCTCGTCTGCTCACAAATACTAAGAAACGTGAACACATCACACCTGTTCTGTGTGACCTGCACTGGCTCCCTGTCTTATATCAGGTGCAATTAAAATATTATTAATTGTTTTCAAATGTTTGCACTCCATGGGTCCAGTCTATTTGAGGGAGTTACTGCAGTCTTACACTCCGCCCAGACCCTGAGATCAGAACAGCTCCAGTTGGTCGTGCCCAAAACTAATCTCAAGATGAGAGGTGACAGAACTTTTTCTGTGGCAGCGACAAGGCTGTGGAACAACCTTTAGTTTAGTACGAGCTGGTCAGGTTATCTTGGTGTCTTAAAAGTGGTTTTCACATGTTTTCTGTATATATGTATTTGTAACTGTTTCTTCTGTTTTGTTGACTTGGCACTTTGGTCAGCTGAAGTTGTTTTAAATGTGCTATATGAATAAACTTGAATTGAATTGAATATGTCCATTCATATAAACATGTGTCTGTGACCTGCAGACGTGTAATCTCTGAAAAGTTTAACATGAACCATCTCCAACGCGACAGAAACACAGAACAGACTCACCATCAGCCGAACACCCTTCTGTCACAGAAAGAACACTCATATTCCACTGAGTCGTGTCCTTTTTAATCCGACAGAAGCTGAACTGCATCAGAGCACAAGGAGCGAGCTGTTTTTTTGAGCACTTAGTTCATGCAAATGAGCCATGTGGTTTTAAGTTTTGTTTCTGTAAAACATAAACAAATATGCTCAAAGCTGTGTGGACAGGGAAGACTTGTGGACACAGAAACGAGTCAGTCCTCACTCTGAGCCGCCATGCTCATCTTAAAATCCAGTGTTACACTAAGTAACAACTGAACCTCGTCGTCGGTCCACGAAAAGACAGTTTTTACACTCGCCATATCCCTCGGCTCAAAATCAGCTGCTGCAACTTCAAACTTCCTTGTCCCGATGTCCGCTCATGAGACACCGGGACATCGTGACGACGTGACACCAGACTATCACGTGACGAGCGTTTCAGGGGCTTTGCGTTACTGTGTGGACAGGGAACGCTTTGATTGCAGATACAGAAATGACGTGTCTGGACGCAGATTTTTTTTCCAATACAGTGATACGCGGATTCTTTTCAGTGTAAACGTAGCCTGAGAGACAGTTTATGCAAATGAGCCATGTGGTTTTAAGTTTCATTTCGGTAAAATATTGACAAATATGCTCAAAGCTGTGTGGATAGGGAAGGCTGGGGAACACAGAAACGACGTGTCTGGACACAAATCGTTTCCGATACGGTGATACGCGGATTTGTTTCAGTGTAAACGTAGTCTAAATCTCTGTTACTTCTACTTTTAGCTTTGTTTTAACATAGGGTGACCAGATTTTCAAAATAAAAAACTGGGACATCCCTATTTTTTGGTGGTTGGTAATAATAAAACTGTGAAACGAGTGCGTAATTAAAGAAAATTGTTATGCAGAGACCATTCAACACAAACATGCGAGTCAGTATAGTCACTTTTTCTTTGTGTCTTGGTCATTTTTAAGCAGCTTTTATGTATTTTATCTACAGAAAAGACAATTTGTCTTTTTGAACTGTTGGCATGGAGCAAACTGTTCAAAAATAGGGACGTTTCTTGTATAAAACTGGGACAAATCACTAGTTTTGGATAAATCTGCTGGGACAGGGGACACAAGGCTCAAAACTGGGACTGTTCCGGGTCTGGTCACCCTATGTAAACACAATCTGAACAGAAAGAAGTGACTTCACTGGAATTACGACAGATGATCTGATTTGTGTTGCAAACAAGTCCCTCTCAAATAACATTACAGTCACAAGCTTAGTACCATTGGCCAACAGTTGGTCACTCTCACCTTTTTTGTTGAAAATCAAACACGTAAACAGGACCATGAATGCTTGTATTGATCTCAAACTCCTGAAAATGTGTTGTTTAAATCCATTTTGGGTTTTTTCTTGAGATTTCAGAAGATTTTTAAACTTTACTGCCACCCATCTGTAATAAATATGCTTGACCTTATAGCATGTTATGATATGAAACCCAGCAAACATTTTTTATTAAAAAATTTGCTATACTCTGAGATAATAAAAAGTATAACTTTTATGTATACAAAGTTGTTCTGTAGTTATTTGAGAGATGAATTTCAGCTACATGACACTTTTGGATCAGTTTTGTCTCATGTTAAATTTGTTTAAATGTGTGTTTTTGTTTAGTTTTTTTTTTTTGTCTCTGCACTGGTATCGGTTTACAATAACGGTCAAAAGTTTTAGAACACCCACATTTTTCCAGTTATTTATTGCAATTCAAGTCATGCAAGTCCAGTTCAGAGCCTTTATGCTGAAAATCAAACACGTAAACAGGACCATGAATGCTCGTATTGATCACAAACTCCTGAAAATTTGCCATTTAAATCCATTTTGTGTTCTGTGTGAGATTTCAGAAAATTTTAAAACTTCATTGCCACAAAAGAATCAGAAAACGCACACCAAAATTCTAGGTGCAAATGCAAGGAACAGCAAGACAAAAGTGAAAAAATGCATAGCACGCTCAGATAGTCGATGTCCAAAAGCATTATTATGTTTAAAATAAGGTTTCAGCAAAAAAAAAGCCTTCATCAGATATTTTTCTTGCTTTGTGCTGTGGTCCAAATGAAGAAAAATATCTGATGAAGGCTTTTTTTTTGCCAGAACATTATTTTAAAAATAAAAAAGCTTTTGGACATCAGCCATCTGAGTGTGAGTTTGTATATACATTACCTGTTACTATTTTATTTATCGTTTTGTTATTAAAGTTCTATCTTCGTTTTTGCAACCAAGCAAATATTAATATACATTTACTCACCTTAAATCCAGTAGACTCTCACTTTCTTCTAAAAAATATTGACTTGTCAGATCTCTTTTGTACTGGATATGTTTCCTCTGTCCAGATAAAAACAGCTTAGTTGCAAAGTATTTTAAATATTTCAGATTCGAGCTTTAAAAATGAATGAAAAAGATCTTCTCCGGTTCTTCAAACTCTTATAAAACTGTTTTCATTGCACAAAAATATCAACTTTCAGGAATTTTTAGAGTGTATCTGAAGTGCTGAGTAAGGCTTGCAGAGTTGTTGACCAGATCAGACATCCAGTGTGCGTCAGCCCGATGTGGAAACTCCCTTGAGCCGCTCCAAGCATCAGCTGTCAGCGGAGGTAAAACCTGTCTTCAATACTCGGTATCCATTTCATAAACGTGCAACAGTTCAAAATTTTTTTAAAAGCATAAATATCCAATCATTTGCATCAATCCAACTCAAAGCATAAATGACATAGAACCAAAAATGTACATGAAACTATCTGTACTTCGAGTTCAGTTATTTTAAGGGGTACTAGACAAGGTTCCCCTGTAAGCCCTCTGGAGTTCTATCCTCGCTTCTTTTTCTTTTTCCATGTAACGTGTTCGGAAAACCGTCTTGATGTTTGTTCACAACTTCCCCCCCATTCAATGAGAGAGAGAAAGAGAGATGGAGAGAAAGAGAGAGATAGAGCGAGGTTTCAACTTACACTGGTTCAGATTTCAGTTCTCTCTCTCTCTTATCTCTCTCGCACACACACAGAGTCTATATGGGGCGGGGGGTGGGACGGCGAGCAGGGAGGGGGGTGGTATGTGGACAGATTAAGACTGTGCCAGCTTGTGCTCTTTCTTTGGTTACAGCCCCGGTCACCCCAGCCAACAGCCACCCCGACACGGAGGGGGGTAAGAAGCGCTAACTGTGGCCTAAATGGTTCATTAACTTCTACTCATTACCATTTGTGATTTATAGACTATAGCAGAATGAAAGACTTTCAACAGGATATCAAAAAGTTAATTTAGGTATTGCTAAGTTTAGAAAGGAGACTTGTACCATCATTTTGAAGTATTCTTGGTAGCGGGCTACTGGAACTGAAAGGTTTATGTCCATGTAGTTCTCGGAAGTTTAGCAGCTACTGTACTGCTGTAAGACAATAATGTAAGTCTACACCCAGGAAGTACATGATGTTTTATACAATAACTGTGAAAAGCTTTAACCAGAACTACTCGATTAGCACAACAGCTTCCTGCCCACAGCAGACTGAGACTCTGATTGAACTTTATAGTAGGGCTGGGGTGGTTGGTAAAAATAAAACTAGCTTTTTGTACTTACCACCACATGGTGGTAACTGAGCTAACTTCATAAAATCAAAAAATGAATGGTACTTGTTTGTTTCAGCATAAAATCTAGCCTAGTGTAACCAGACATCCCTGTTTACCCGGGACACTCCCAGTTTTGAGCCTTTGTCCCCTGTCCCAGCAGATTTATACAAAACCACTAATTTGTCTCAGTTTTATCAAGAAATGTCCCGGGTGTCCCTATTTTTGATTTGATCTAAACCAGGATTTAAACAGGACTATCACAGTTTTGGATTAATCTGATCCATGCCAGTGCCAACAGTAAAGAAGATCATAAATTGTCATTTGTTTCGCAAAAAAATGCAGTGACAGAAATCCCTGAGATTATGACTGACATGAAAAAGCACAAAGTTTCATGTTATTTTCACAATTTTATTTATACTAAACATTCCAATCCGGGTGTGTACCAGTTTTAATTTTGAAAATCTTGTCATCCTAATGTAGTGTTTTTCTCTCAAACACATGTTACTTGAACTGACTGCTACTCGGTTGTTGCCACTTAAATTGTTATAACCTCCATTTAAAGAGATCGTTCATTGTTTACACTTGTGGTTTATTTGATTTTAGTGGAGAGAGTGGCTATGATGAACGCAGCCTAATAAGACACAGACACAGCATGACCTTTTTTCAGACTAAAGCAAATTATTTATTAATTAATTATTGCATTTATATAGCGCCTTTCAAGTCACTCAAAGCGCTTTAGAGTCCATTGTTCACTTACTCCACTCTCAGTGGTGGTAAGATACTGTTGTAGCCACAACTGCCCTGGGGCAGACTGATGGAAGCGAGGCTGCCAATCTGCACCATCGACCCCTCTGATCACTACCATCTCACACTCACACACTTTTTTACTAGGCAATGTGGAGTGCCTTGCCTAAAGACACAACAACAGTGGCGCCCCCCTGTGGCACCTAGAATTCCCAGTGGTCTCCCATCCATGTACTGCCCAGACCTGGCCTCATTTAAGTCTGAGCTCTGATGAAATCAGGCTTTGACAAGTCAATATGGCCGCTACATTAAACAACGTAAATAAGAGTAAAAATGTTAAATGTGGTTCTCAATTTAAAGGAGAGCTTCATAACTCCTGCTTGGAAATATTGTCCCTTTCACAAAGGCAATGGCACAAAATCTATTTATTTACACAGATATCATTCTGAAGTATAGCTTTAATTCTCTATTTCCATGGAATTATGCAGAAAATTACATGTTGTTGCTTTAAATCTATTATAGATTATTCCATCCATCCATTTTCTTCTACTTATCCGGGGCCGAGATTATTTGATTTCTTTATTTGATAGGGCCAAGTTTGTAGTTTAGATGTGTAACATACTACAACATTTACAGCTAAGGCTTATTTGCAATGTTCCTAGAAATGCTTTTACAGAAAGGCAAAGAAAAAAGGATTAGATTATGTCATTTTTGTTAGACCTACATACAGTACAACTACATAAACAGAAGATTGTTTTACACAGCCCCTACTATTCAGTGCAATAACAAATGTAATAAAAGTAATATTGCATATATGCAGTGTTGGGAAGGTTACTTTTAAAATGTATTCCTCTACATATTACAGATTACATACCCCAAAATGTAGTTTGTAACGTAATCCATCAAGTTACTTAAAGTAACATAATCTGAATACTTTGGATTACTTGATATTGTCATGCTTTTTAAAACTGCATGAATGTAGCAACCACATCCTGAAAATTCATGTTTGTTCTCTTCAAATTGTCTGTTGAGTCCAAGTCTTCATACAGTTGTTTGCTGTAGAGAAGCAAAGATTAGAATATCTGAACATAAGACGTTTTGTCTGCTAAAAGACAATAAAAAAAACAGTCTTTACTTAAACATATTAAAACTATTATTGATAGAGAAATGATTTCTATATGAGATCATTGCTGTCTTAAATTATGTCCACCCTACTGTTAGGTATCATATTGTTTATAAAAAAAAAAAAACTTTCAGTACAAACATAAAGGCTCCAACCCAGTAAAAATGATGATCAGATTATTAACAACGACGATTATTAACGACCTCGCCCATTGAGTGACTGACACCACCAATGTTAACAAGACGTTTATCGCCCCGGTCTGTTTGGGTTTCCGGCAATGAGTGGAATTACCAAAATAAAATTTAAAAAAATGGGATATAGCCCAGAATGTGAAAATAGGAAAATACCACCATGTAATCCATTTATTTCAACAAAGTAACTGTAATCCAATTACCACTCACTGAAACAGTAACTGTAACTGAATACAGTTACTCATAATTTGTACTCTGATTACATAACGCTGGTACATGTAATCCGTTACTCCCCAACACTGCATATATGATAAGGTTCAAGTCTCTCTCTGGTTCTTGAGGTGCTCCAGTTTGCTCCCATAAACCCAACAGATCAAATTTAACTCAATAATTATAGTCTGTGGAGGAGTTCACCATCTTCCAATTCACTTATATGTAGTTTCAGACTGCACTGTTGTATATGAACATTTTACCAACAAACTGAAGAGAAAAACATGAAACAGGACACGGTGAAGCATGAGAAACATTTATTACAACGTCAGATATTCATTTACCCGAGCGTCTTTGTGACAGACGCGACACAGTCCATGCTAAAGACAAAAAACTAGTATTTATTTACCTGCCTTTACGGCACTTCTATCCTCAAGCTCGACCGATCTAATTTTCAATCCATAAAAAGATAAGAAAATAAATAAAATAATGCTTGAATATCATCTGGTTGCTATATTCACACATACATCTTTTTGTTTAGTTATTGTCAAGAGTTTTAAATCCTAGAATAGTAGTACTTTAGTCCAGTCTTGTATTCCACACTGCATTCATCCACATTTGGTCAATAGAGAGAAATTAGAGTAAAAAAAAATAATTTGGATTTGACATTGTGGCATGTTTAGTGGTCATATATAAAACGTGAACATTGGGGCAGAAGTTGTGTGTGTCGTGAGATGGAAACTGAGAAGAAGACAAACTTTTCAAGAGACAGTTCAGGTTAGGAGTAAAAATACTGACTACAAAAGTTGGACACCAGGTCGTCCATTTGGATATTTGGAGTCCAGATGGAAACCTGCGAACTGTTTTCATGTTCGTTCACAGATCAAACCATGTCATGTGTCGAGAAGAGCTTTTAGGGCCGAGGAATTACATCAAAACAACTCAGGAACTGATCAGATAACTGAGAGAATCATCGCCATATTTATCAATTAGCAAAATAATTAGTAATGTGGACTGTGCATGTTGTCCCTGTGTCCTTAGATGTTCTCGTTTCCTCCATCAACCTAAAATTTGCAAAATAACCCATCAAAATATTATGGCTGAGTGGTTATCGAGCACTCACGCCCCATTGCATGAAGGTTCTGGGTTCTACTCTCTGTGTGGAGGTTGCATGTTTCTTCCCGTGTCTAGGGCACTTGGGTTTCGTCATCAACTCAAGGATGTTTCTTGTTTTAAAAAGACGTGAAAGAATCAGAGCGTCGCACATCAATTACTTGAGAAGGGTGCGTTGGATGAGACGGCCCAAGAACATAGAGAAAAATCCCGCACACCGTCTTACTTGCAAATTGAGAGATTTATTAGATTTATTAGAACAAACTGTGCAACATTTAGGTCTTCGAAGCCCGAAACGTTGCATGGTTTGTCCTAATAACTCACGATTTGCAAGTAAGACAGTGTGCAGGATTTTTCTCTCCGTTTTAAAAAGACAAAATAAAACTTAATCAAAATTTGAGATTGAACAATAAAAACTAGAGCTCGGTGATACAACAAAAAATCATAGCACATTGTTGTTATATCACGCAGCTCTAGAAGAAAGGATGTTATTACGGTTTTACTTTGTTTCACTTCGTACAAACCTTCTGACCTCGCAGCATTAGATTTTGTTCGCTCGACAGCAGGCGGATACTTTTTTAAAATTTTACCAATTGCTGTTATTTGGTCGTGACGTATGTAATGCGCCGCTAACTGGATTAACTGGTATATTAAGCTTTTCCAAAATCCTGTAGGAAGGACAATAATGTCTTTCCCCTTGATAAAATTCACCAAGCATTCTCTTTGTTCCGGCTTTAAATCCTCGATCTTGGGAATTGTTGACAACACTGAATGTCTGTCTCTTCACTGATTGGCTGGTGTCTGAACTCACACTTCTGGAGTTTTTGTGAACCGTCTAGTGTATTCAGATTCCTGACCTAGTCGCTGGAGAGAAATGAAATTGAGCAGAGGCACTAGGTGGCACCAGCCTGGCTACTGAAGGATGGGTCTTGTTTTAAAAATTGAACAATAAAAACTAGAGCTGGCAGCATCACAGAATGAGAACATCTTGGCCTATTTAAGCTTTGAAACTGCTGCGATTTATAAAATAAAAAAGTAAAAACTTGATTTCACTCTTCAACCAAGCTCAACCTCACCAAGACTAGCTCAAGATCCGGAGATGGGTCCAATTGCTCCTGGCATAAAGGTTTAACCAAGTGACGCTGAAGCTCGGGTCAAACGCAAAGGACGAATTTCACAATAAAATATCTTAAACTTAAGTGCTTCAGTTTTGTCCTTTGTATTGAGACCTGCTCTATCTCCATCTACAATCAGAGTCAGTATTTTCACTGCCAAATCTAAACTGTCTCAATAAATTCATCTTAAAGGTGCATTGCGTGACTTTTCTGGTGGACGGATCGCCACCCGCTTGTCTCCATGGAGATGTTGTTGCTTTGCCTGGAACACACGAAACATTTCCATCTACCATTTATTCATTTTTACTGATCAGAAATACATCTCCCTCATGACAGATCGGTTTAATCTTTACTGCGGAACATTCTAGACAAAGCAGAGACATCAGGGGGCGGACCATCGTTTAGAAATGGCAGTGCATTTTTAAAGACAGATACGAACGGTTTATTAATGCAAAAAGTGTTTGCAATGGAGTGAAGGAAAGCATAGAAGAGACTTGTTAAAGCTCTTATTGCACTCTCTCAAGATATGTACAAATACTTGTGATAAAATAGTGGGACAGATGTACATTAAAAATATTGACACAACCATGTTTTTGCATAAAATCTAGAAGAAAAAAAATCTAAAACACGTCCACATTTCCTTGCTTTATGTGAACTGATTGTTTGCTAAGACTTTGGACATTCTTCACCTAACATAAATAAAAGATGGTAAATCTATGCATTTTTTTCAAACAGAAATACAGTGAAAACTAAAACGTACGGTTTACACAACATTTACAGCATTTTACCGACACGAAACAATTCAAAAACTAAAAATGAGCGAAAATAAAAGGGGCTCAGTTAGGTGTATGTGTGTGATTTAATGACACCAGGTTTGACTAAAAGATTAAAAGAGGAGAAAGAAGAAAACATTTAGATATTATTGCAAATTGAAAATAAATGTGACTATCATGTAAAATGGCAACAATATACACTTAGAAACTCGATTTATTTAGATTTTCCAGTGAAATACAGGACCGTTTGGCTTTTGGACTTTAGTTTGTCAAGGTTTTAAGAATCGAGATAAAATATATTGGCAGTGCATTCACAAACATTTTTCTGAAATGATTCCAAGTTTTCAGTCTTGGCTTGTCGTTGGCAGACTAATGCATCTAACAGAGCAAAGGTTTAATTTCAAACGATTACAGAGTCATTGAATTATTTGGCTGAATGAACGCTTTGTGGTTCAAACTAGATCTTCTGAATTTTGTGAAGCCCTGGACACACCTTTTTTCTTTGTGTTTACTGCTATTTACATTTTACAGATACACACTGAGGGTAGAGTCCTGCACCTGCACACAACGCGGGAGTGGGCAGGTGGGATGATAAGCTGCAGTCCCGCAAACTAACGTGTATACCGCGCAGACCGTCCCCCCTCCCGTATGTCGCGCAGGCTGTGCCACTAAACAGAACTAAACCAGAACTAAACCAGAACTAAAACAGCTCTACAACAGGTCTAAAACAGGATTCAGCAAGGACTTAAACATGCCACCCCCCAGAACTAAAAGCAGGTCTAAAACCAGGACCAAAACCAGGACTAAAACTAGGACTAAAACCAGGACTAAAACAGGATTTAACCAGGTCTAAACCAGGTCTAAACCAGGTCTAAAACCAGGTCTAAACCAGGACTAAACCATGCCATGCGGGCTGTGTCTTCAAGCGTACCTCGACATCCCTGTCCGCGAAATATTGTCTGATATAAAACCGGTCTGTGGCGCAAAAAAGGTTGGGGACCACTGTTTTAGACAGTTCCTTTCCACTTTTACGTGTTTGATAGAACTTAAGAAAGCAAACGTCTCCACCTTGCGGGATTTGTGGGCGGGAGCGGAACAAAGTATCGCAGATGCGGGCGGGAGCAGGACTAAAAATTACAACTCTTTGCGGGTGTGGGCAGGAGCGGGACTGACAATTCTGTCCCACGCAGACCTCTAACCTAGGTGCTTTTTTCTTCTTCATTGCGCATTTTTTTGCTGGTGCGACTTATAGTCCAGAAATAGTAAATAGTTTACTCCGTTACCGAAAATGTAACGCCGTTATACTTAAACACCGTTATTCCCTACACTGGTTATTTCATTTCACACTTTGTTGTTTACTGCATCTCATATGTGTTCATTTATAGTTTTGAAGCCTTCAGTGAGAATCTAGAATGTAAAAAACAAAAACTGCAGCAGTACTAATTGTAATGTATCGTTATAGATCGCAAACTGAATTATTTTAGGAGTTATGAGAAGAAATTCTTGACTCTTTCAGTGGCTTCCTGTTTGTTTTAGAAATTATTTTAAGATTTTATTATTTGACTTTGGACACTGAGTTCTGAGGTATTTTAACACTTTTTATTCATGATTTATTCTGTTTTATTGTCCAAATTACTCTGTGCAGCACATTAGAAACGTTTATAAAATGTGTTTACGTAAAAGTGCTATACAAATAAAGTGGATTGTTCCTTTTCAGTCTAGACAAATCCAATTCATCACGGCCCGAGCTGAGTGAGAAGTGCGCCAACAACATGCGAAGGACCTGACAGGAGCAGCACCTGTTGAACTGTGATCTTTAGTCATTACACGAGGGGCCCCCGGGGCTGAGCGGAGAGCCGGGTCTGTACTGTACATGCAAATGACGCTGACCCCATTCCTGTCTCCACATGGGAACCCCCGCCAAGACGCGCTGAGATTGAGACGCGTTCAAGAGCTCCTCAAATGATTCGGAGATGAGGCTGCGAAGATCTTCTATCAGGGATTTTGTTTTCGTCTATTTTGGTTTTCCTTTGCATCGTTCCCAAATTAAACGCTTTTTTAACAGTAAAATTTGCAGCGCAGCTATTACTAACATGGCACTAACAGATAAATGACATGTTGTGAAAGTTATTTAAACATTGGACTTCAAAAACATGCAGGCATACCAAAAAAATTTACCTGGAAATTAGTAAAAATATCATATTGTGGCTGTTTTCGCACGTTGGCATTCAGTACTAAAGCAACATATGAACTAAACATACAAATTTAACTCAAATTGTCAAACGGCAAACAATTTAAACTAACAACTTTTTCTTATTTCTCCTCTTTTGGATGTGAAATTGACTCTTTGGAGCTTTAAGTCATATTATAATGTTGATTCTTCCACAAAAACAGACCTGGAGTTGTGTTTCGTTTCATTCACACATTTCCAGTTTGTTTGTGACGAGGAAACGACATTATAACAGATCAGAAAATAGCCTAATATGTGCCCTTTAACCCAAAATGTAAATACGGTAAATGTGTGTGTGTGTGTGAGAGAGAGAGAGAGACTGCTGGTGTGTGATGGAGCGAATGGCTTCAGTTAAATTAAAAAGGGTCGCTAAAAGAAGTTGGATCATGGGCCCTCGGACTTTTAATGCTTGCTTCAGTAGCTGTGTCCCATGTGGTTGGATAGGACAGGCTCGGTCTGGAACCCAGGGGTGGGGCTGTGGGGCTCTGGTACTCGGGAGGAGTGGGGGGGGTCCGGTACCCACGGGTGCTAGTATCCGTCGGTTCTGTAGCTTTGATGTGCGTCAGAGGTGAGCTGAGTCGTTTCTGTGGCTGAAGATGGCTGCACCACTACAGGCTCCCCATCTACAAAAAAACAAAAACATGTGCAAGGTCTGTAGCTCACCAAAGGATTTCAAAATTATACCATTGTGCTGATGAATAAAGTTTTTTTTTGTGCACTTAAAGCAGATGTCACAGAGAAAAACAATTACTAGAAATATAATGTAACTTTTTTTTTTTATTCCCCCACTAATATATATATGTATGTGTGTGTATGTGTGTGTGTATATATATATGTATATATGTATATATATACATATATTTTTTTTTTTACAATATAGATTGGATTTTGTATATATATGTATATATAAATAAAAAATAAAATAATAATAATAATAATGATAAAGATGATGATAGTAATTAAATTGAATAAATAAATATATTTTAGTTATTTACATGCCTATTACTATAGTAAATGTATAATTCTGAAGTACAACTTTTTGCACTAACAAAAGGACAGTGGTTTATGTTTCATAGGTGTCTAACAGTACCTAAACGCACGCCCTCTTTCTTACAATCGTCTCTATTTTTTGCAGCCACTAAAATGAGCGGCTCTCTGGCATTTTTGTTTTGTAAAGGAGCTCACTGTAGGAAAAAGGTTGGAGACCCCTCGTGAAAGTGGTTTGATTTCTGGTGTGTTTAAAAGCAAAAACAGCATTTATTCATTTGTTTATTTTATTATTATTTTTTTTTACAGTGACCCAAAAGTTGACGTTGTTGTCACACAAGTATGGGAGTGAATCATGGCGAATCATGGTGGAAACAACCACGTACCATATTTTTCGGACTATTAGTCATGCTTTTTTCCTGCGACTTATATATTAAAATGTTCAGACTGACATCCACGAGAGGCTCTAGTCTTGTGTGTCAGTGTCTAGTACGACTGTTACTCCTGTACTACTGTCACTTCACTCTACTGCGCATGTCTCCTGGAGAAAAAGCCGCTGTCTTGCCGCAAATAGTGAAATATGCAGCTGAAAACGGTAATCGAGGAGCAGAAAGAAAGTTTGGAGTGAGCGAGAAACTTATGAGGGACTGGTGGAAAGCGGGGATGGGGAACACAACTTCACAGCAACCGGGTGGATGCACCATGAAATTTTTACAGTACGTGAAACACCTTAAACCAGTACACCATGAGACGGCACAACAGAAAATCTTCTTAAACTTTAAATGATTCATGTTTCAGAGTACAGAGGTAAATTACTGTAAATGAGTGTCTTTTATTTGTATATTTTAGTTTTTTAAAGCAATTATTATTATATATATATTTTTTTATGGTAAAGTAAATAATAATAGTAGCATTGCTGCTAAATCCTTAAAAATATCCCTCTGTACAGTGAAGTGCTCTTGTTCAGTACAAAACTAAAGCCTCCTCCTGTGTATGTTCTTGTTATTATCTTATGGGCACTGACCTCTCTCGTCGGCGGCCATCTGAGCCTCCAGGTCCTCGGGGGACACGTAGAAGTCCGGCTCCTGGTCCATGGGGGGCCGCGGTTTACACTTCCCACAGCAGCAGTTACAGCAGCAGCACAGGCAGCAGCAGCAGTAACAGCCTGTGGCCAGACAACAGAACAGGAACAGGCCCTGCAAAACACACACAGCGAGGGACAAGTGTGACGCAAACTACTGCAGTGTGCACACATTTCATCAGGTATCAGCACTATGAAAGTTTTTTTTTTTTCTCTCTTTATGAATTTGTATTTTGTATGTTTGGATGTGATGTGTGGGTGGTTGTGTTGAGTGAAGCCTGACCTCCTTGGGGTTGTCAATAAATAACAGGGGTGTAAGAAAAAAAATCGATTCTAATATATCTTACTATATTATACTTCATTGTACAATTTTTGTATCAATTAAAAAATCTAAATCATTTTTCACAAAAATTCATTAGTTACATTCACTGTTCTCATGATTTTAAAAAGTTTATAAGTTTTATTTCATACAATTGTGTTCTCTTGAAGGTGTAATTGACTGTTCTATTGAAAGTAATTATTGATAAATCACAATATATCATCTTGTTTTAGTATCTGGATATATCATGATATATTAAATCGTGACATGCGATCATGGCATGTATCGTATCATCAGACTCAAGGCAATGCACACCCTTAATAAATAATAACTAACCTAAAAATATATATACTGTACTATGTGTTGCAGATTGCTAGGGAGGACTGTAGAATGTGCACTGGGACACTTCATCCAGACAATATAATCAGAGAGTAGAAAGGGACACCAGAACATATTTTGGAGCTTTAATGTCCTGTCTTCAATCTTGTTAGCTTCAATCTTGCCTTGACAAGACTTAATCCAATGAACTAAGACTTAAAAGTGCTAGAACTGTTATTTCTTCTTGTAGTCTGCACTGAAATGGAGCAAAAGATCATGGTCAATGTAGTTCCCTCTGTCTTTTTTTAGTTACTGATGCACCATAACTCTTCATTTAAAGAAAGAGACTTGTAGTTAGATATATTGTGATGGTCCACGAAATTATTGTGAAAACTTTGACGATACGATATCATGATTGTTACATCCCTAGTAATTAATATTATGTAATATATATTGTAGTAACGATCATTTAAATGCTGAGTTTTAAAAACACATGGTATTTTGGTTGGTTGAATAGTGACCTGCAGGTTGAATCTAGTTAATGCTGGTGTGTTAAATCTGTGCTTTAACAGTCTATCCCCAGGTTTGACTATCCCAAATTTAAGACTTTTTAATAACCTTTTTAAGCCCACTTAAATGAAAATTAAAACCAACATTGCACCCATTATGCAGGCAAAAAAACACCAGATTCAGTTCTAATAATAAACAATCTTGTTAGCTGTCTGTTAATCTGTCCTTTCATTTGAACTATCTTTATTATATTTATTTATTTATTTATTTATTTCGGTCACAGGTATATTTTGACATAAATTCATAAACAGTCATATTTAACATATACAGACCGAAAAGGTGCAGGCTGAAGCTTAAGCTTATTATGCCTACCCTTTCTTATCTGTTTATCTGAACTATCCTTTCATTTGAACTATCCTTTTGTCTGGTTATCTATAAACACATTTAAACCATAAAATAACTGTAACAGAGTAGTAATACATGCATCACGAATCTCGGACTTCCGGTCATCGCGCAATACATACTGGGAAGGATTTTCAGAAAAAGTGAGCATCAAACCGCCCTGTTTGTTTTCCCAGTGGGATGTGTCTATTGACAAAGTCGATCTTTTCAAGCCTTCTGAACCATATCACTTTTATTTCTGGTTCTGATATCGTCATATTTTAGTTTTGGGATTCAGACATCGTAATTGTGCGATTGTTGGATGTCCTAACAGCGGAAAATGGCTTGATATATAAATATTTGGTCGACTAATTTTTGAGGAGCTTATTACCACCTGAAGGACTGCTGAGGAACTGTCCCACCGAAAACTAAATTAATAAATAAACCAATGATTAATTGACTAGAGTGCTAATGAAGTACAGGCCTAGTCATTTACTTTTAATTTATTTTCCATTTTAAAACACAGCTGTTCTTCTGTATGATGTAATTTCTGAGCATCACATTTGCCAGGAAAGATAAAGATCGTTCTGATATTTGAGCAGTTTAAGCAGATTTCCTTTGTTTACATTAGAACTATCATGGCCTCCACTGGTGTATATGTAGAGTGTAATCATGAGAGTAAATAAAGCCGCAGTAGTGTCCTGTACCTTGGCCCACCAGCTGGACAGGACAAAGTAGGTGTTGACGTTCTCCTCTCCAAACTGCTCGGCCACGTACAGCCCCAGGGAGCCGTACTTGTCGTAGATGTTCTTCTTGGTGGCGTCTGAGAGGATGGAGTGAGCGTTGTTGATCTCTTTAAACTTGTCTGCTGCCTCGGGGTTGTCCGGGTTCTTGTCTGGGTGAAACTTCAACGCTAACTTTCTGTAAAATGGGAAAGAATCGTTAAAGTAAAAGTTGCTCACCGTAAGGATTAAAACAAAAAGGAGCTGTGGGTTCTGAGGTTTTAACACAAAATCATGGAGTTTCTGCAAAGTGCAAAACAATAAATTTAAATCTTTACCTCCACATTTGAGGTTTTATTAGAATTCAAAATCTGCGCAAAATACTTTTTCCTGTTCAAGTCGATTTTAAGTTTGTTTCTATGGATTTGTCATTGCTCTGCCTGAAATGTTCCAAAGTATGACATTTACATTTATTGTACCTTACATTTATTCAATTACAGGTGGTTTTATAGCTCAAAAACACCTATTTAAACAGACATTCTGACTGTGAGCGGGGTCGCATCTCCACGAACCTGACCTGTAACTTTTTTTTCCATTTGGTCTCTGTGAAGATAAAAAGGTTTAATGCCATACTGTGAAACATTCCAGACACAGCAATAACATCTTCACTGTGAAATTTGACAGACCCTCCATCAGGAAAGTTACACAATGCACCTTTTAGAAGATTTTTTCCATGTGGTACTTTTAATTTTCTTTTGCTCCGCTATCTGTACTTAAGTAACAAAATTGAGTACTTTTTCAACCACTTGCCTGGAGTGATTCAAAGCTATATGTCTCCCTCTAGTGGTCATGATTGCAAACACCATCCACTCTCAGTTAAAAACTCAAAATTTTTTCCTCGCTGTAGGTTTGCAAAACTTCCAGTTAAGGGTTTTCTGTGGAAAAATGTCTGTAGAAATGTCTGGTGTATTCTCCACCAGCTTCATAAATCTGCCCCATCAGCAAATCTTGAAATCCATGAAGAATTTATCCACAACTATCAAGGTAAGAAGGACGAAAAAAAATAACAACAACTATTGTTAGTGAACTACTGAGCAAAACTAACGTTAAGGTATCCTAGAGATGTCTCACATTCAAACTGCACAAATTTATCTATCTATATCAGGGGTCTCCAACCTTTTTTCTCCGGTGAGCTACTTTTACAAAAAAAAATGCCAGAGAGCTACGAGTTTTTGCAATCACAAGAAATTGAGCACATATAAGAGCCATGGTGAAACTTAGATGAGGTAGAGTTAGATGCCTATAAAACATAAACCATTGTCCATTTATTAGTGCACAAAGTTAGGCATCAAAATAACACATGTACAATGGTAAAAGGTATTTAATTAATCCAATTTTAATCATTCAGCACAATACGTGTAATTCCGAAATCCTTTGGCGAGCTACTTGGAAGGGGGTGGAGAGCTGCTGGTAGCTCCCGAGCTACAGGTTGGAGACTCCTGATCTATGTTAATATCAACATCATGAAATTGATATTTGATTTTAATTGTAAAATCAGTCTGAGTGAACAAGTTGTTTTATTCATGACTATAGTGTTAGTTTTGTTCAGTAGTTCACTAATGTGTCGTCGTTCTCCTTTAAGCTTTTGTTTTTTTACCTTGATAGTTGTGGATAAATTGTTCATGGGTGAATCAGGGTTCCCACTCTTTTTCATTGACACAATTTCAAAACTTTTCCATGACTTTTTCATGATCTAAAGTGAATTTTCCATGACTTTACGGCACCTACATGTGTAGAATTGAGGGTTTTAATTTTAGGGCTAAATATGAAATGTTAACTCTTTCCACTCACCTTATGGTTTGGGATTATAGTTTTTTAACATTCAAAATCCTGTCAGTGCAGACATTCAGAAATAATCAGAATAGCCTCATGAGAAATTAGCAGAACGTTCTAGTTGCATGAAAGAGATACTAAATTTCCACGATTTTTCCAGGATTTCCATGACTGTGGGAACCCTGAAGAATGTTTAAAGGGCCCATCTCATGCAAAACCAACTTTTCAGAGCTTTCTACCTTCTAAAAGTGATGTGTGGGCCTCGCTGAAGTGGTTTTTAGATTGATTCGGCATTTTTTAAACAAATTGCAGGGTATTTCTGCCACCCTCCCACGTGACAACAAACTAAAGCTGCTACAACGATGATGCGGCAGCTACTATTGTGCTTGTTTATGTGCAGAAGATACAATGTGAAAAGAGTTATTTTGCATGAGATGGGCCCTTTACACCTTCGTGGACCTTGTTGGTTGAAGATTTGGTGATGGGGCAGATTTATGAAGCTGCTGGAGAATATGACACATTTACAGAAACATTTTACGACAGAAACCCATTAACCTACAGAGGGACACTTCCGGTCGCTGTGAAAAAGCTCCATTAGCAGCAGCAGTAGTTGAGTTACCGGTAGCACTTCTTGATGTCTTCGGGGGTGGCGTTCTTGTCCACTCCAAGCACAGCGTACAGTGATTCTCCTGACGTGGAGAGCGCCCTCTGTCTGTGGGGCTCCATGGCTGCGTCACACTACTCCTGGCTCTCTCTCGCTCACCTGGACACACAAAAACACAAATACTCAACTAAATATGCAGATCGTATTTTTTGTTATATTAACAAGATAAACAATAACAAAATTGTCTTAGGTGAGCTTCGGGTACTGCACATTAAGAGGACAATGAATGGACAGTAAAATTAAAAGGTGTGGTCATAAAACGTGAAAGACAAAACTAGTTCATTTTATTTATTTTATTATTATTCACGTTCCTAATTATTCACAGCGATGAGTTTACAAGCTCACAGGGGCTTTTCTCAGGGGCCAGAGCAGAGTTTTGAATCAAAAACTACCATGCTAACAGTGTATTTCCTGATTATATGTCAATTAAACACTTAATAATTAAATCCAGAAATTACACAGTAGGCCTGTAACGATAATCAATAAATGTATTAATTGTACAATAACTTTTAACGATCTCGATAACTTTTCCGGCTGCGATAAATTCTATTTGCTTGTTTGTTTTCCTGTCTGTGCAATGAACATGAACCCGCAACACAAGCGCCGCTGTCAGAGTGATAAAACAGTTCATCGCAGAGTGCCAAAACACGTCACGATGCCAAATCAACTCTGGTGAACAGGACACGTCTCAACAGTCACGTGCGTCAAATGCAGCAAGTGCAAAAAATGACGAGAAGAAATGTCTCAAACCCCAACAATCGATAAACCCAAACCCGAGTGACAGAACTAGCCCCCGGGAGAGCCTGAAATCCACTGAAATCCCACAAAACACCGACACGATACCAGACAGGACAGTGACTCCCTCATAGTGAAATAACATCCTGTGTCGCGGGTTAATACGAACATTTAAATGACCAAAATGCTGAGGCTCACAGCAGCAGCAGCCACAGAGAGAGAGTGGCCACTATATCGCCAATGTAATTCAACAACTAAAATCACTTTTAAGGACAATTTTGTTACAGAGACTTAATAATCCAGATCGTTTCGGATACAGTGATACAGCGATTCGTTTCAGTGTAAACGTAACCTAAGACTTAAAAGTAGAGCCCGACCGATATGGATTTTGTTGTGGCCGATATGAAACCGATATAATGGGGGTTGGCGCTGCCGATATAATCGCCGATATATTTAGTGATGTAAAAATTCACTGTAAATGTTGAATTGTTTAAAAAACTTAGGTTTGGCTCTGGTGGATTTTAAATTGGGTTTATTTAGGCAACATTTATTGTTATTCTGCCTCTTTACATCATATTTACAGACAGTAGGTTGGCTTAATGGCATTTTTGCATCACATTCTAGACACTAGTGATGGTATTCCAGTTCTTTTTAGAGAACCGGCTCTTTTGGCTCGGCTCACTAAAAGCTGCTGGTTCTTTTGGCTCCCAAGTGGCTCTTCAGATTGTTTTGTTGCAAGCAGGTCTAAAGCACGTCTAACGCAGGACTGAATCAGGACTGAACCAGGTCTAAACCAGGACTGAAAAAGGACTAAACCAGGACTAAAACAGATCTAGACCACGTGTAAAACAGGACTAAACCAGAACTGAACCAGGACTGAGTGTCGGGACTCGGTCTCTATCTCGTGCTCAAGATTAGTCCTGGTTTATTTATTTTATGCTAAATACAGCCAAATATGCTCGTTTTTTTTTCTCTCCTATGCACACGCAAATTTCTCAAAGTTTCGTTTTCAGCTGCTGCCGCTGTCAAACTCCCACGAGTCTGCACGCGGCGTGAAGAGAAAAAAAGTGAGAGAAAGAGAAAACACGGCTCCCAATAAGGATCAGGCTCCCGTCGTTCGCTTCAAAGAGCCGGTTCTAAGAGTCATTTCGTTCGTGACCGACCCATAACTAATAATGTATAATAAAGAAACTAGCGCTATTAGCCTTTAGCTGTAAATACGTGCGCGCTGCGGTAATTAATTATATGCGCAAATGTCATAATTCACACGTCTGTTCACAGCTCATTTACATATCAGTGCAGGTCCAGCAGCAAATATACGGCCAATATAGTCACTTTACAATAGACCAACAGAAAACAGCCTGTTTATGTGCGGGAGCTACAGCAGCTAACCCATAACAAATGATCAAAACTAGCTTCAGAGTCGACATATTTCCAACACTCACCGCTCATACAGGCTCCTCCTCACATCACAAATCTGCACTAATAAATGTCCTTTTAATCCAGATTCAAACCGATTTTCCGTAAAAAGAATATAATCTCAGTGTTTGGATCTGTGTCTGCAGGTCTAAACAAACACATGTGAGTGACGCGACTCTGTGGTGTGTTCAGGGACAGTACAGACACACACAGACAAATGACTCCGCAGATAAATACTGATGTGGAGCCACATATTAGAACATTTATCTGTCTGTAAATTGGATTAAATGAAGAGAATGTAAAGAATCTAAGATTTTTTACGACGTATCACACGCCCACGTGAAATATTGGCCCCTATCAGCAAGCATATCGGCCGATAGCCGAAATGCCTCCAGGTGCCCATATCAGCCGATAATATCGGCCAACCAATATATCGGTCGGGCTCTACTTAAGTGTTAGAACTGTTATTTCTTCTTGTAGTCTGCACTGAAATGGAGCAAAGGATCATGGTCTATGTAGTTCCCTCTGTCTTTTTTTTTAGCTATTGTTGCACTATAACTTTTAATTTAAGCAAATGAACTTGTAATTCAATATATTGTGATGGTCCACGATACTATTGTGAGAATTTTGATGATAGAATATCACGATATTTTGGTTATTGTTACATCTCTACTAAATATGAAATATTAACTCTTTCCACTTACTTTATGGTTTGAGATTATAGTTTTTTAACATTCAAAATCCTGTCAGTGCCTTTATTGTCGTCTCTTTTGGCAATACCGGCTTGTAAAAGACTGATCCTGTCAGATCTCAGAAGCTAAGCAGGCTGGGCCGGGGTAGTACTTGGATGGGAGACCGCTAGGAATTCCAGGTGCCACAGTGGGGCGCCAGTGGCAAAAAAAAAAAAAAAAACTGTCGTTGTGTCCTTAGGCAAGACACCTCACCCACATTGCCTAGTATGAAAGTTGTGTGAGCGTGAGTGATGGTGGTGGTCGGAGGGGCCGATGATGCAGTTTGGCAGCCTCGCTTCCGTCAGTCTGCCCCAGGGCAGCTGTGGCTACAGTAGTAGCTTACCACCACTGAGTGTGGAGTGACTGAATAATGAACTGTAAACCGCTTTGGGTATCTTGAAAAGGCGCTATATAAATGCTATCAATCAATCAATCAATCTTTTGAAAAAAAAGGCACAGACATTCAGAAATAATCATAACAGCCTCATGAGAACTTAACAAAACTCTGTAGTTACGTGAAAGAGATACTAAAATTCTATGACTTTTTCAACTTTTTTTATATACTATAATAGTGACAGGTGTTCCAGTCATAAACCCAGAGGTCACATGGCCGATCAGCGAGGTCATCGGAGTTCATCAAACAAAACTAAAATGTCTGAGTGCAGATCACACATCCTGATCACATGACGATGACTAAACCAAAACCTTATCAGACTAAACCCACACTGTCATGCACACGCAGCTGAGTACACGCTTAATCTAATTTTTGTCTAGTCCCTCCAGGGAACCAGTCAGATCACTTTAGCACCAGTCCACAGCAGGCCCAAGAACAGAACAGCTGCAAATGGGAAGACTAAAACTTTGTACCAATAATACAAAAAAAATTGCTAATACACAGCATCACTTGACCCTTCCAGACCTAACAGCAATTTTAGTCCTCACCTGGATTTTATTTTTCTTAATTTTGCATTTAAAACTCCCCCTTTTATCTCCAGTGAAGTGTTATACATCATTTTTTTTCAGTACAACCTGTTATTTCACAATCTGCTACTGTAGTTGTGTCATATGGCTGAAATAAAAGGAAAAGAAATAACAAAAACTAAAATTAAATTCACACTCTTTCTTACAAAACAAACAGTAGGTCCAGGGCACAGACTCACATCACTGCATTTCCATGAAGCTGATTACATTTGGATTTGTACATTTTGAGTGAAATAAACCTGAAAATAAAAACAGCAATGGATGCACAATTACACTAGTCAGTCTGGCGCCACCTAGTGCCTCCGCTCAATTTCATTTCTCTCCAGCAACTAGATCAGGAATCAGAATATACTAGACGGTTTACAAGAACCCTAGAAATGCAAGTTCGGGCACCAGTCAATCAGCGTAGAGCCAGACATTCTGTGTTGGCAACGATTCCAAAGATCGAGGATTTAAAGCCGGAATAAAGAGAATGTTTGGTGAATTTTATCAAGGGGAAAGACGTTATTGTCCTTCTTCCTACAGGATTTGGTGCATTACATACGTCACGACCAAACAGCAATGACTGGTTAAATTTAAAAAAGTCCCAGCTTACTGTCGAGTGAATGAATCCTAATGCTATGAGGTCAGAAATGAAGTGAAACAAAGTGAAACTGGCTGATGAATCAGGCTACAATTACAGACCAAGATGCGTAATCTGCCATTTTTTGAGAAATATCTGCACTTAGAGCGACTTTTTTAATTGTTACGAACACAGACGCTCAGAGCATCGACCATTTTGACTCACTACACTCTTTGGCAAAGTTTGGTCTGATCAAAAAGGATGGAGCGCATGAGTTTGACTGAAAACAGAGTTCCTATTGGACACTCATTTTCCCAAAGTCACCGCGCAGCGAGTGACGTAGGATAATGCCAGAAACCCAAAACATGCTACAGGTCTCCAAGAAGAACAGCTGATAGCCAAGGTCAGTTAAATACAATCAATCAATGAACCAAGGACAACATGTGGAAATTATCACTGGTGCTACAACCTGGTACAAAGCATCTCTTCTGTTAAGGTTAATGTAAAAATTGTGCGCTGTCCCTGTCTTATTAAAAGAATAAATGAATGAATGAATAAAAAAAATAATTAAATTAAATTAAAAATAATAAAATTAAATTAAACTTAATTTAAAAATAAAAATAAATAAATAAAAATGTAAAAACATAAAAATAAATTACATTAAATTAAATTTAATTAAATTGCTCGGAAAGGCGAAACTCAGCTTTTCAAGGGAAAAAAAAGTAAGTTTCTATCTTTTATTCTTGGAAAGTTATGTGTGGTTATGTAAAAAATATCCAATCTGGAAGAGTTAAAAGCCTTGTACCTATTTTTTTTTTTTTTGTCTTATCCAGTACAGATGTAATGTATAAGTAGGTCAAAAGGTCAAAATAAGTCTGCTGTGTGCTGGCTGCATCTAATTTGAAAGCACTTTTGTCCAACAATCAGTGTGTGTTGCATTCTAGTCGTCACTGTTCTGGTCTCTGAAAGTTGAGAAAAGCGATTATAAATTCATCCTGGTGAATAATTAAGATGCTCAGAACACATAAGGTAAGTGAGGAATAACTTTGGACCACTGTTGGTTCTGCTTTTCACATTTTCAAGACAGTAAAATTTGTTTAAATACAGTTTAAATAAAGAAGTGACATCTCGTTCAAGTTGGAGCATGATTTTCAGACATGTTAGGAATGCTTTGCTTAGAAGTCTCTACAGCACAAATAAACTGGAGCACTGATAGTTTTTAACAACAACATGTGTCTAACATTTTCCTGGCTCATTACGTTTCTTATCTCGTGCAGCTGAATGCCTCTCCTAGTGGGACTGAGGTACATCCAGACCTGCTCCCAATCAAAGTTTCACGCTTTCTCGCTTTTTGTAAATTCAGTCGAAATTAGCGTTGATTTTGATACTAAGGAACAGACTCAATATTCAATACCCATTCTGATTAAAACTTTCATGGTGACAAGCAGGTGACGGACCCTCCACGAGAAAAGTTGTGCAGTGCACCTTTAAAGCATGTGTCCTTCAGAGTTCACACTGAAGGGCAGGTGACGTTTTTTTGTTTTGTCTGGCAAAAAGAGATTATATTTTGGAGAGTTAGTAACACGAGCCAGTGGTTTTGGGATTCAATTATGTCTTTATCTTCTTTAGGGTTAGTGCTTTTTAGGACTGTTTTTTTTTTTTTTCTAGTTCTGATTTGGACCAGTTTAATCCTTAATTTAATAGACTTGGTTGGGTGACAAGCACTTTAGAAAGTTTAGGGAACATTTTAAAAAGCACAAGGGTTGTCTAAACTAATCAGTACTAAAGTTAGTATTTTTATTTTTTGGCCTTCCTTTAGCTGGTTTTAGCTTGATTTTATTCCATGTTTATTTTTACTCTATTGCTTTTTAAATTTATTATAATTAAATGTATTGTTTGCATCATTGTCTGTTTTTGTATTCTTTCTGTATACTATTTTTATGCTTTTTTACTGTTCTTTACTGCTTTTACAGCACTTTTAAAAACAAGGATTACAAAGTGCTATATAAATAAAGATTAATAATAGGGATGTAAAGATATTCAAATCTCTCGATACGGTATTTTGACGATACACATCCCACAGTGCGATATTTATGGCGATATTTTAGAGACTAAATAAACTGTGAAAATTTAACTTTTTCCTTTTGAAATGTCTTGGCGATACTTTTCTTCTGTCATAAACCAAAGAATTAAGATTTAAAGGTGTTAGGGTTAGGTAGTAGTAACTATTAGTAGTAGTAACTAGTAGTAGTAGTAACTAGTAGTAGTAGTAGGAGGAGGAGTAGTAGGAGTAGTAGTAACTAGTAGTAGTTCTTTTCATGTAGTCTGCACTGTAATGGAGCAAAGGATCATGGTATATGTAGTTTACTCAGTTTTTTTTATTAGTTATTGCAGCACCAAAACAATTAATTTAAGCAAAGAGACTTGAGATTCGATATTGTGACGATATGATATCACAATATTTCAGTTATTGTTATGTCCCTAATTAATTTTTATTTATTTTTTTAAGTAAAAAAAGCAAAATTTATGTAATTTTGCTGAAATTAAGTTCTATAAAACGAATTATTGTGGTTATTCTTTTGGGAGTGTAGTACATAAGAGGAGTCTGTGTGTGACAGATGGTCCACAGCTGAGACAATCCACACACTTCCACACACCAACACTCACACGGATTAACCAATCACAGCGCCCGTCCCAGCACCACATGACCTGGATTAACCATTCACAGAGCTCCATGTTTACTCCAGCGGATTAATGACTCTGTGACACAAAAGCACTTTGGACTGCGAGGCCGCGTCGCATTTCTCTTTCCTCACACATGATCGATTACTTCTGCCTTGGCGTCGTCTTCATTGTGAACTTTACACTCTGAATTTTGACTGTTGAATTCGAGGATTTGAAAATATTTGTGTTGAATATTTAAAAGGTGAAGTGTGCTTAAAATCTTCAGCAACTAAAATCCAGAATAAAAATATTTCAAACTAAATAAACTAGAAAAAATATATAAACACAAGCACAGCAACCCAAACACCAGAACATACATCTCCAGAACACATGGACAGCAGTATCTGGCACTCACACAAATATTTCTTTTGAGAGAAGCTCAGAAGTCGGAATCATGAAAAGCTTGCGGTGCACACTTGGAAGAGCTTACTAAACAAAAACTATCGGAAAATATGACATCTTCTCTGCATCTTCACGCTATTTTGGTGAAGAATCACAACAACATTCTTGATAAACGATGGGAATTGTTTGTTCCTCGTAGGGATGTTACGAGAGACAGTTTTGACGGTTCAATAGATCTTTCCAGTGTTTGTGAACAGAACTCGGCATCTATATATATATGCTAGTACTGTTCCATACATTAGGCCAAATGTATTTTCAACGAGAGAGTTAGAGTTCCCCTCCAAACATCTAAAACGACGAAAAGGAAAGGCTGACAACTAACTACAGATAGACCTATATGGGGTTTTTTCTCATGGCCGATACTGATATTTTTGGGTCAACATGTAAAGCTGATTATGTAATTTAAATTGACTAAAAACTCACCCATGGCCCCCTCCTTTTTTCTTTTTTTAACCACAAACGCATAAGAGAGCCGCAGTTAAGTTTTCAGCTGTTATCTATTTGCACTGAAGTGTTCAAATAAAACTCCATGGGTATTTTCAGGCTGCAGGTCGGTCAAAAAAATATATATCAGCCTGTGCTGGAGATTTATAGACTGATTCATCAGTCGGTTACGGTTTTACTTCATTTCACTTCGTACAAACTGTCTGATCTTTGGCTTTAGATTTCGTTCGCCCAACAGTAGGCGGGTACTTTTGTCATTTAACCTATCGCTGTTATTTGGTCGTGATGTATGTAATGCACTGCTAACGGGACTAACTGGTATATTAAGCTTTTCCCAAATCCCGTAGGAAGAAGGACAATAACGTCTTTCCCCTTGATGAAATTCACCATTCTCTTTGTTGCGGCTTTAAATCCCCGATCTCGGGAATCGTTGACAACACAGAATGTCTGGCTCTTCGCTGATTGGCTGGTGCACTTCTGGAGTTTTTGTGAACCGTCTGTTATATTTTAATTCCTGACCTAGTCACTGGAGAGAAATGAAATGAAAGCACTAGGTGGTGCCAGCCTGGCTAGGAGATTTAAAGGTGCACTGTGTAACCTTTCTAGTGGAGAGTCTGCCACCTGCTTGTCTTCATGTTATCTTATTACTGTCTTGCCTCGATTATTTACTATTTACCAAGTTTATTTCCATACTGCAGAATAATCAAGGCAATATGGAAATAAACTTGGTAAATGGTCACATTTTTAGTGCTTTTCCACCTTCAAGGCACTTTTACACACACACACGGTAACCGGGAGGATTTCCTGAAGTCACTGGATGGATGGACAAAGTCTGGACTTCAGTGACACCGAAACCATCCTGGATTCAGAAAGACCCGAATAATTCTAACTGGAACTGATGCCGAGTCTGACAACAGCTACACAGAAGAGGAAGCGGCACTCTGTTTACATCATGGATCTATGGTTTATCTCTGGAGGTCGTGCAGAAGTGACGCCGAGGATGAAGAATTGAATGGATTTAGTGATTTGGAGTGAGATCATGAGTTCGGTAAACTTCTGTTCTGTTGTTTATGCTATAATTATCTGAATAACTGTTCATATGTTACGTTAACACATGAACAGTTAACATATTCTGTTGTTATTACTAGAACTTGCCTTTCAAGATGAAATGTCGGTTCCTGGTCTCTGATTTTACAAAATACATTTCCCCAAAAAGTGCAACTTATATGTTTTTTCTTCTTCATTACGTATATTTTGGCTGGTGCAACTTATACTCTGGAGCGACTTATAGTCCGAAAAATATGGTAATATAGAACTTTTAAACTCAGCTAAATAAAAAGAATAATTTCCAAAAGGGAGTCAATGAAGCAAACCACAAGTCCAAGTATATTTTTAGGAGTGAACAGCGCAACACAGTGAAGAAACGAGCCCATTTATCAAACAATAGGTCCTTTGACACGCATGAAAAAGGTACTTGGAGTTAATCAGTGTTTTGATAGTCTTCCCCTGCGCTCGTATTTATTTTAAACAGTTGTGGTTTTTGCTGATTGCTGCTTGGGGGCAGACCTGCTCCACTCGTCTGTGTTATTGAGAGCACGGGGCCAGCTGCCGTCTGTACACAAGCCACACTAATGGAAATCAGACACACTCGCTATTGTCCCGGCCCGGCCACACGCACTCAGGAGCAGCACGGGCGCTCCAATCACAATATATCCTAAAGCAACGGACAAAGTGTACCGCACCGAGTCTGTGGTTGTGTTTGGTTTCTGATAAGAGGTCAGCTGGTTCGCTTGAGAGAGGTTAGAACTTATGCCTCACAACAGAAAGATTTAGATTGAATTCCAAGACAATGTGAAGTCTTTTAATGCAGTTGGAATGCCTCGGGTTTTTTAATTTTAACATCTGTAAGTGAAGTTTTTCCACTGTGATCCTGATGAGCACCTGACCTCAACTTTTACTGATCCACTGAAGCGCTCATCTTCCTCTCTTAAACAATGAAGTGTTAAGTCTAGTTATTTGACAATCACAGCAAAACAACTGTCACTGTATTTTCCAGACTACAAGTCACCCCTGAATACAAGTCGCACCAGACAAAAAAAGTGTATCGAAGAAGAAAAAAGCATATATAAGTCACTATTTGGGAGAAATTAATTTTATAAAATCAGAGACCAGGAACCGACATTTCCTGTGTAAAGGCAAGTTCTAGTAAAAACAATAGAAGAGAGAACAACAGACTGTGCTATAGTTATCTGAAGAACTGTTCATATGTGACATTCACAAACAACAGGACAGAACAAGTTTACCAAACTCTCCATCTCACTCCAAATCACTAAATCCATTCAATTCTTCATCCTCGGTGTCACTTCTGAACAACTCGGCCTTGACCTCTGGAGGTAAACAGAGCGTTGCTTCCTCTTCTGTGTCGCTGCTGTCAGACTCAGCATCAGTTCCAGTTAGTAATTATTTTTATTTATTATTATTAATTATTCCGGTCTTTCAAACACTGTTGTGCGCTGATGAGGTTCAGCTTTTGTCGGACTAAAGGACACGAATATGAGTGTTCTTTCTGTAACAGACGGATGTTGATGCTGAAGGTTAGTCTGTTCTGTGTGTCGTGATGTTTTCAAAGATGGTACGTGTGTCAGTTTGGCACAACTCTTTATGCTGTAGTAACCGGGATACTGCGTTTACATGCACCATGACGAAACCAGGACACTGATGTACATGTAAACACACTCACTGAGTGGTACAGTGATCTCAAAGGAGGTGACAGAGCTGAAACGTGGGACTGTGAGGCCACAACTCCAGTATTTGTGTCAGACGCAGCTTTGTCGAATGTAATCGACGAAAATCTTAATGATCAGTTATTGATTAGTCGACTAATCATGCCCATCCCTAGGTTTAACAAAGACTTTTAGTATCACAGCCATGATTTAGAATTTATTCTTTATTCAACCTTATCGAATCGATTTGAAATATATTGTATCGAATCGAAAGTTCACTGTATCGAGATATGTATCGTAACGGTAACTTCTTAATGATACCCAGCCCTAACAGATACAGCTCATTATCACTGCAAAACATCGTCTCTCTTTTTGTCATTGTCTTTGTAGTGTGATTTAAAACATAATTCAGCCAATCAGAAATTAAAACATAAATAACGTAAAAAGTTTAGTGTTTAAACGTGAGAATCCACAGAGGCTGGCGTCACAGGAGGAGTTCTGGTGCCTCTGGTGTAAATTGAAAGTTTTAAAAGTATCCGTGTATGAAGCTCTACCTACGTAACGTGCTGCTGACGCTCCTGGTCTAAATTCCGGGTAAGAGCGCGTGGTGCAGACGAGGATTTATGCTCTTTTGTTTAAGAAAAGTATCTTAAGCCACGGCGTGTCCCTTTGTCTCCTCGTGCGTTCACAAGTTTTGACTTAACTTGGTCGCATTTGAAAAATTCTGATCAGATACAGGAGCATAGGGGTGAAAAAAATCGAATTTGGGTCACTTCAAGCTGCAACCAAAGACAGATTGAATGCTACTGTGGAATATTTCAGGCAAAGTATTAAAATCTCTATGTGAAAAAATACAAAATAAATCAGATGATCAGAAGATCCTCCACCGGAAAAGTTACACAGCACACATTTAAAGATTCGTACTCACCACGTGTTTTCTACAGACGTGCTCAAGGTTTTTATGTAAACATGCTTTAATTTAACACTTCTCTGAGAGCTTAAATCTGTGACTTCTCCTCCCAAAGTGATGGCATTGACTTTGTGAGGGCGGCTGCTGTGGTTTGGGGTAGATTTTCAGTTCTCATCAGAAGAAGCTGGTGACAGATTTAAACCCGACACTTGTGCAGCTGTGCCCTGTTTCTCTAATGAACATCTGTGCAACCAAAATACTGAAGACTCACTCACAGGCTCACAGCACACAGAGCCAATTACACAAACTGAAAGGAAGGACAAACAAACACCGAGGCTTGTCATGTTGCCATAATGATACTTTGCAGCTGATGTCATGTAACTTTCCCTGGGGGTGTGACGATAACTGGCAGCACTGATCTGTCTGCTTTGTTTTTACCTAATTTGACTAGAAAGAAAGCTGGAACTACAACAAGTGAACAGATCTGTGGACGCCACTTGCAAAAAAACTGACGCTGTGTCCTTAGGCAAGGCACATAACCCACAATATGAAAGAGGAGTGTGCGTGAGTGTTGGTATTGGTCGGAGGGGCTGATGGTGCAGATTGGCTGCCTCGCTTCTGTCAGTCTACCCCAGGGCAGCTGTGGCTACTAGGGATGCGCCCAATACTTAATATACTTGTACTCGTACTCATTAATAGGGATGTAACAATAACCGAAATATCGTGATATTGTATCCTCAAAGTTCTAACAATAATAACGTGGTCCATCACAATATATATCGAATTACAAGTCTCTTTTACTAGTTTAAATGAAGAGTTATGGTGCAGCAATAGCTAAAAAAAAAAAGACAGAACTACATAGACCATGATCCTTTGCTCCATTTCAGTGCAGACTACAAGAAGAAATAACATTTCTAACACTTTTAAGTCTTAGTTCTTTGGATTAAGAGGAAAAAGTAGCATATTAACAGTTTGAGCTGTTTAGCGTCCACAAAATATTGCAATAAATATTGTACTGTGAGATGTAAATCGTGAAAATATCACACAGAGAGATTTGAATATTGTTCCAACCCTAATTGTGAGCCTCCCCATCATATCATGAGCTTTCCCACGATATCGCAATAAAAATCACACCGTGAAGTTCATACAGTGACGATATTGTATCATGAGACTTGACTTGAATATCGAGATCATACTCATTAAACATCTGTCGATACCACGCACCGATACTACAAAAAATAACACCAATACACGACACATTACACAGTATCCCGGTTTCGGTACCCGAGATGAGAAACCGGTAGTCAACATAACCAGGATACTGATGTGTATGTAAACGCACTCAGTGTATGTTCATGGGGCTGGGGGGGCTAAAGTATCGGTATCGCTACTCAGTATCGGCAAATACAGAAAAAATTATACTCATACTCGTATCGGTTTTCAAAAAAGTGGTATCGGTGCATCCCCAGTGGCTACAACAGTATCTTACCCCCACCAAGTGAAAATTAATAAATAATGCAAATGTAAATGTGTCTTTGAGCGTCCAAAAAAGCACTTTATAAAAACTGATCTATTAACATTAGTTTTTCAATCAATCTAAACTTTTTTGTTGAAAATCAAACACGTAAACAGAACCACGAAAATGTGTAATTTAAATCCATTTTGTGTTTCAAATTTTGCTAATGCTTAGTGTCACTATAGTAACTGCTGAACATTTCGCCATAGACATACATAACAGACCAAACCCAGCAAGATTCAGACATTTCTAATGGTCAGTGATCAAGCTTGGGTCTTTTTCATGCGAGGGCCTATAGCCAATCCCAAAAAAACATGCCTGAAGTGGTCATATATGTCATCTTTGCATGTTTCAGTACAGATATAATCCTTACGCTTAGCTGCTCTCAATGCTCCCACACAGCAAGTTTTATTTGTGTGAAGATGACACTGCACAAAATGTGACTGCACAGCTTCTCTTATCCTGTTTGTAGTAAAACGGGGCTGTGAATTAAAATAAAAGTCCAGTGAAAATCATCCAAATCGGCTCAAAATATCGACCCTATACATCCGCATTTCCTTGGATTCTAAACAATCCAATTCAGCTTCGGCCCTAAAAACAACACAAAACAATATTCTACAACTTCACAAACCTGATGTAATGACAGTAGTTTCATTAGCCTGGTGATTGTGTTGTGACAGCGCTCTGACAGACAAAAAAATGCTATGATTCACTGTTTTACCAGCCTGTTTCATTATCCTTCACCACGAGTTTTCCCCTGGTTCCCTTTTACTTCTGTATCACATTCGCACAGTTCCTCCCTCTTCCTCTCCACCTTCGTCATCATCACTCCTTCATTACCAGGCCTCGGCTCACCGCTCCCGCTCGGCCTTTGTTCCGCCAGCGCCGTCGTCTCTCCTGCAGATAGTCCAAACAGAGCGGCCTGTTTGTCGAAGCTGTGGACAGAGCGGGGCTGTCGGCGGATCTCAGGTTGCACACGGAGCTGAATGTTCCTGTCTGACGATCAACGGTGAGTCATTAGCGCGATAAACAAACACGGCAGCTTCGTGTCGCATACTCGAGTACATTTTATTCACAAATGTTGTTTTTTTTTTAAGATCAAACCAAACATAGCTCACTTGGAGAATGACCTGAAACTTTCTGCTAGCTCGAAAAGAGGCTGGTTTTCTTATGTCCTTTTTGAATGATTTAAATTTATTCCTCTAAATTACAGTTCAACCAATCAGAAGCAGAAGAAGCAGAACTCTGGTGTGACCATAGTAGGATTTGTCAGTGGCAAACTGTGCATTTCAATTAGTGTATCATTCGTTCATTCGTTTTTCAATATAAAACCAAAAATAAGAAAATGAAAAAACAACAGTTTTCTTCATTATTTATCTCTAAAACCAAAATGAAAAAACGATTCATTTTTTTCAGTTTTCGATTTTGTGTTTAAATGAAGAATGGAAAAAAACGGATAATGGCCGTTTCCCAATTACGTGACTTCCATGACTGCGATGCTGGACTTTTGCCCCGCATACGGACTGAACCAGGAGTGACCCAGGTCCGGGACTACAAACTGGGATCAGAGCGGGACCAGAGCGGGACCAGAGCGGGACCAGAGCGGACCAGAGCGGGACCAGAGCGGGACCAGAGCGGACTCCGAGCTTTGACTCCGAGCCTCAGCTTCGAGCTCCGGCCCTGCAGTGGGCTCTGAGCCTCCGGTCTGGTCCCGGCCTGGTTCCGGCCTGGTCTCGGTCTCAGTCCCGGTCTGGTCCCGGCCTGGTCTCGGTCTCAGTCCCGGTCTGGTCCCGGCCTGGTCTCGGTCTCAGTCCCGGTCTGGTCCCGGCCTGGTCTCGGTCTCAGTCCCGGTCTGGTCTCGGTCTCAGTCCCGGTCTGGTCTCGGTCTCAGTCCCGGTCTGGTCTCGGTCTCAGTCTCAGTGTCAGTCTCGGTCTGGTCCCGGCCTCAGTCCCGGTCTGGTTTCGGTCTCAGTGCTGGTCTGGTCTGGTCTCGGTCCTGATCTGGTCCTGGTGTCAGTCCGCTCTGGTCCCAGTCTGGTCGCGGTCTAGTCCCGGACCTGGATCAGTCCTGGTTCAGTCCGTATGCAGTGCAAAAGTTCGGCATCACAGTCACGGAAATCACGTAAACGGGAAACAGCCGTTATCTGTTTTTTCCATTCTTCTACGTTTTCCGCAGTGGTTCTGATGATAATTACGCAGCAGCTGGAGAATTCTCTCATCACGCTTTACGTCTGTCAGCTGAGGAGGAGAAGGGAAGAGTGTCGGATAAGGGAGGAAGAAGACAAACTGAGTCAACGGCTGCTCTACCTCAGCCCACTCCTGCATCCGGCTCACAATCCAAAGAGACGTGGATGAAAGTCCGAAGCCAGGACTGGTGGAGCCGGATTGAAGGACGACCCAACAAGCATGCGCTGAACGACCAGAATTATTTTTAAGAAGAATAAACTTTAACATGACCGAGAAATAAGGCAGAGCGATGACATATCCATAGACACAAGTAGGGCTGGGCGATATGAATCAAAAAATATATCTCGATATATTTTGCTATATCTCGATATACGATATATATCTCGATATATGTTCAAGAAAAAATAACCCCCTAAAACTGAAAACTGCAAAAAACAAATCTGCCAAATTCCACAAGGTCCTTTTTTTTTTTATTGAAGTGTAAGAGGTCGGGAGTTCATATAGGAACATTTAAGATTACAAAAAACCCTAATTACATAAATAATAATTTAACTGTAAAATAAAATAAATAATACACATTTCCTTCTTTTCATTCATAAATAAAACAACTCAACACAAGCTCATCTTTGCATTAACTCTGTTATACAAACCAGAACCATAACCATGAGCTCATTTAGCAGAGGAAGCTCGGGATATTCCTTATTTTAATAGATTTAATAGACATATCCAGCAGTAAGGAGCTCTGAGGTTTAATCCCACAATCCACTGCAGATCAAACCCAACGTTTCCAAACACTATTGTACAAGTGACACTGCAGCAGATTATTAATTAAAATCTTCTGCATAAATAAACTTTACATTGTTAAACTTTACAATATATAAAGCATAAGGACTCTAGAGCCACATCAGCCCGTTTGAAATAATAATGTGTTTAATGCAGTTTTGTGCATGTGTGTTTATATTTTACAGATACGAAACTTAAGTGCATGGCTCATTTGCATAAACAGCGCACTTCTCACGCAGCTCAGCTCGTTTAGCTTCTTTCGGGCTAAAGGACGCGACTCGGTGGAATATGAGGATGTGCTGATGATAGTTTTGTCTGTAAATGATGGAAAAGGTTCGTGGTGCTTGAAGCTTTTCACTGGCACCAACTTTCGGCGTTCAGGGCGATAGTGACGAGTGAAGGAGACACGAGCGAACAAAATCAGGGAGGCGGGAGCGCGCGGAGGTGACGAGAGAGAAGGTAAACAAGCGAAGCAGCGAAATCAAAATTAAATATAAGCATTATATCGATATATACGATATGTCAGAATTCATATCAATTTTAAAAACTATCTTGATATATTTAAAATATCGATATATCGCCCACCCCTAGACACAAGCAGGTGAAAAACTCTCGCACAGTGCACCTTTAATTTAATTGTTATGGTGCAGCAACAGCTAAAAAACAGAACTACACAGACCATGATCCTTTGCTCTACTTCAGTTCAATCTACATGATGAAATTACTGCTACTACGCACTTAAAAATCTCACTTATTTGGATTATAACAGAAATGTAGTTTGTTAGCGTCCACAAAATATCACAATAAATATCGTACAGTCAGATACATAACGTGAAAATATTTGGCTTTCGTTACATCCTTATAAATTTGGTTGTTTTAGCACAATTTCCATAATGGAAAATAATCAGAATGAGTCTTGAAAAACGCACGGTGTCCTCAGGAACTACTGGTATAGATGGTAAATGGTAAATGGGCACATTTTTCTATAGCACTTTTCCACCTTCAAGGCACTCAAAGAGCTTTACAACAAGGAACCACTCACCCATTCACACACACATTCACACATCAGTGTACACAGACACTGTGGGGAAGGTGGGTTAAGTGTTTTGCCCAAGGACAAAACGGCAGCATTCCTCTGTGGGATGGAATCACACCAGCCAACCTGTGGGTCAGTGGATCTGACCATTCAACCTGTGATGTTTATGTCAAGAACTGGATTGGAACCGCCAACCTTTAGATCAATGGGCGAATGCTCTACCAACTGAGCTACTGCCGCCCACAAACCGTAAACACAAGAGCCAGGGCTTTTTAATCAAGAGGTCGACAGCCAGTCACGGAGTACAGACAGATGTAGCAGTACATCTGGAGTGCTGGAGTGTTTTTTGCTAAATGTTACTGACTAAAAGTATTTTGTTCATGTTCATGAAATCAATAGTGAAAGAAGTATTTGGTTTAATAAGAAAAATTTGAGATTAAACGATAAGACAGCCCTTCATGGTAAAGGAACATTAGAGTGAAAAAGTGGTAAAGGACGGTTATTTTGTGGTCACTGGAAAAAAGGACATTTCTCATTTTGAATTCAAGAGTAATTCATTTTGTAACAAGATTTTAATTAAATATAAATCCTAGTTTTTTGAGGGTCCTACAGCAGTAACAGATGGAAGCCAGCTGCGATAATACAAAGACAAATTTTAATAGTATTTTAAATGTAAGAGAATTTAACAGGGTATCCCCGGGTTTGACTACCCCAAATTTAAGACTTTTTAAAGACCTTTTAAAGACCACTTACATGAAAATTAAGACCAACATCACACCCATTATGTGGGCGAAAAACACCAGATCCAATTCTAATAATGACCGAAACTCACTGGTTTAAATAACAAAAAATACTTTTATTACAAAATCTCATTCAGAACTCATTTATAGTTGTGTGCATTGCTTGTAAAATGGCCAAAATATAATTATAACATTCAAACAAGACAAGACAGCCTGGTTGAGTTTACAAAAAAAATAGACTAATGAAATTTAAGACCTTTATGAAAAAAATAAGACTTGGACAACATAATTTAAGACTTAAGGTCTTAATTTAGGAACTTGAAATTTAAGACCTTTTTAAGACTTTTAAGACCCCGCGGCTGCCCTGATTTAAGTAATTTATCCTCCACGTACGTCTCTCAGCTTAACATCGATTCACAGGAGCTATAGTAACACGATCATCTTCCCTTGGCATATCATTGGCACCATTATCTAAATTGTGGCATATTTCTGTCTAACCGGTGCCTGCTGGTCTTCAGAGTCTCACCACACTTGCTTTATAAACTCCTACTTTGGACGCAGAGTAAAGAGGTTTAAACACTCAAAGATCACACTCTGTTCACTTTTGGAAACACACTATGTCCCCCCGGACCAGTATTATTGATGGTAAATAAACCTCTCCTGCTTAAGTCATCCAGTTGGTCTCCAGCGTTTTACTTCCACCCTTTCTTTCTTGGACAAGCTGAAAACTTCTACAACAGTAAAAGGTAAATGGTTTTATACGCCGCTTTTCCACTTTCAAGGCTCTCAAAGGACTTTACAACAAGGAACTACTCATCCACTCACACACCAGTGTACACAGACACTAATGGCAAGCTGGGTTAAGTGTCTTGCCCAAGGACACAACAGCAGCATTCATCTGTGGAAGCTGGAATCACATGTGTCAGTGGATCTAAGCGATGATCCGATTATGTTTTTATGTCAAGAGTGTGAGCATGACAAAACATTTTTAAGTGAGACTAATGCTGCATCCTATTATTCTCTGCGAACTCACTCGGATCGTGGATATGACGTCATGTCCACAAGTCAAGCGTTTTATTATGTTTTGTGTTTCTGACTTGGAGAAAAACATGGACACCACCTGGAAAGCTGTTATTGTTGTTATCATCTGACTCCAGGGACGATTTGCAACACCTGTTTAAAACATGGTGAGGCCAAAATATTGAACAAAGACATAACACCGACTACCGAACCCATAGACAGTGATATGGATGCAGCAAAGTACTGCAGTAATACAGACGCAGTAAGGTACTGCAGTAGTACAAATGCAGTAAGGTATTGCAGGAGTACAAACGCAGTAAGGTATTGCATTAGTACAAACGCAGTAAGGTACTGCAGTAGTACAAGTGATTGAAATTGTCATTTAAACCACCAAAGTGTCCAAACACAATGAAAACACTTCATACTTAAAAGTGACACTGAGCACAGCCATCTTGGATTCTGCCTCAGAATCATTCCTCAGTCTCCTCGGAGTTCTTCCGAACGGAAAATTTGCCGTCCAAGGAAAAGCGGACGGTCAGTGCAGGTTGCTAGGCAATGTCCTCAGACCTCCGAGACATAAGGATAATAGAACGCACCATAAACACCTAAACACCGCCCACAACCATATTTCAAATAGAGAAGCTAAATGGAACAATACCTCTACACAGGTGTAAGGAGCAGTGTGATTGATCTGACAGGAATCCACACTTTAAACTCCATCTCTGCAGTCAGGTGTTTGTACTCAGAAATACCTGACTGTAATCATGGCAGTCCTGTGTGATGTCACGTAGTACTTGAAACAGCAGTGGCCACAGTAGTCAGCACACAGTGTAGCTATTGTAACACTTTAAACCGTTTAAGAGCTGGTCAAAACAAAAACAGGTTCTGTGGTAAACTACTGGAACAGATGCTGCCACCATTTTGCCATTTATCCGTTTCTAAACTCCAAAATCTCATTCATGTTACTCTGGTTTTGTCAGCAGTTCAAAGTGAGACCACAATTAGCTAAAGTGAAAAGCGTCTTCCTGTTTGGAGTCTGACACTTTGCTCTTCATTTACAAACCGAAGAGAACGCGGCGTATCTGAGGTCAGCAGCATTTTAACGACCAGAGGCTGTCCACACACACACACACACTGAACTTTATTATCCTGTTGGCACAGAGGAGAGGACCAGGCCTGTCCAATTCATTAGCTAATGTCCAATCAGCCTCCAGTCAGCTCTCTGTGGACACGCGTCAACACTGCAGCTCATTACGCCACTGACAGGCTAATGCGAGTGGAGAAAGAGACCAGGACGGACTACAAAACAATAAAAAGACAGAAGAGAGAAAGTATTTGAGAGTAGAGTTATATCATAAGTATTGAAAATCAGAAACTAAAACTAGTAACAGAACTAGAAACTCATTTGAGCCGGTTCTGAAAGTAATAAAGTGTGATTCACAGGACAGAAAAGATCCGTGTATCATTTGTTCATTCGTTTTTCAAAATAAAATCAAAAATAAGAAAAAAAAACAACAACTATTTTCTTCTTTATTTGTCTCTAAAACCAAAATGAAAACGATAAAAGGGAAAGGAAAGGGTAATGATTCGTTTTGTTTTTTTCAGTTTTTCGATTTTGTGGATAACTGATCTGGGTCCCCGGTCCCCGGTCTCGGCCCCCGGTCCCGGCCCCCAGTCCCACTGCCCCTAAGGTCCAGGACTCAGTCCCGGTCTCGGTCCCGGTCTCGGTCCCGGTCTCGGTCCCGGTCTCGGTCGGTCTCGGTCCCGGTCTCAGTCCCTACATAATTGTATATAGAACACGTTTTTGCTTTTAAAATCCCTTGACAAGATTTTGGTGTGAATTATTTCCGTCACAACCCCAAGAACTCAAGTAAAAAACACATTTCTTCATGTTGTGTGAAATGCATCATGGGATATGTAGTTCCCCATGTTTATAAGCCGTTACTTATATAAAACCTGCATTTAAGCAAAGAAACCTGTAATTCGATATACTGTGACAGCCCACGATATTATTGCGAGACTTTTGACGACACAATATCACGATATTTCAGTTATTGTTACATCCTAATACCACAGAAAGTGAGAAAATACTATAATTTAATGTTGAAAATTACACTGTATTGTCCAAATAAAGTGTTTTTCTTTATTATATTCACTATTGAGCATTATGTCTACTCCCTTGGATCAAAATTTTAGTATCGTGACCCTGACCCGAGTTAAATTGGGTCCAATTTCCTGACAGGGGAAGGGACAATAAAGTGTAAACATTAACCTCACTCCTCTGCTCTTCGGACCAGATTTGTAGAGGTGGAATTATTTGAGGACGAGCAGAAGAGAACTTACTGAATCATTAAAGTACAACCTTTAAAAGGGCTCAAATAATATTCTGGAGTTAAAGTTATTCAAGTTCAAGTGGCAGTAGTTCAGAGATCATGTTTGTTTATCGTTGTTGGTGTACTTCTGGTGTGAGAGTTCAGAGAAACAGAAAGTGAAAATGTGGCAGCTCCGTGTGACCTCCCATCACCGCACTGTTACAGCATCAGGACCTCGTGACCGACGGGAGCGCGAGGAGCAGGAGGAAAGAGCAGGATCTGAACCAAACCCAACTCTTCCCCTTTCAAAACGCACGGCTCAAGATCAAGGCTTTGGACCAACAATAAGGAACTAGAAACACGCAAAACACAGACTTTTAGCCACAACCACCTGACATAAAGTCGCTTGTACTGCACGTAAGGTTCTCAAAAGTAAAAAAAAAAAAAAAAGAAATACTAATCGATACTAAAACCAGTACTGAAACAAGATACTCATTCGCACTGATATTGATACGAAAAAGTCACATTCACAGCACAGACATCAACCTTTGCTGAATAGATTTAGAATGATCTTGAGCTGTATCATACGGTTTGAAGTTTGAAAACAAAATCACATTTAGAATACACATTTACATCTTCAAAACAAATTCCAACTTTTATAAAACATGCTTGCAAATGTGCGAAGAAACGTACAAAACACGAAACACTTTTACAAGCGCCGACACAAATTTACATGTCGCAAAAAAACAAATACAAAGCCTCGAAACTAAGGATGTAACAATATCGTCAAAGTTAACACACAATAATATCGTGGACCATCACAATATATCGAATTACAAGTCTCTTTGCTTAATTGAAGAGTTATGGTGCAGCAATAGATCATAAAAAAGACAGAGGGAACTACATAGACCATGATCCTTTGCTCCATTTCAGTGCAGACTTCAAGAAAAAATAACAATTCTAACACTTTTAAATCTTAGTTCTTTGGATTAAGAGGAACAAGTTGCATCTTAACAGTTTTGTTAGTCTCCACAAAATATCACAATAAATAACGTACTGAGAGATTTAGATATTGTTACATCCCTAATCGTGAGCCTCCCCATCATATCGTGAGCTTTCCCACGATATCGCAATAAATATCGTACCATGAGGTTCATACCGTGACAATATCGTATCGTGAGACTTGGATATCGTTACATCCCTACTCGAAACACATTAACAAGAAATGTCCAAGAAAGTTCTTGACGGAAAGGGAATATCCTAAAAAGCATAAGTACTGAACGACGTGCGGGACAAGCAGCATATGGAAAGCGATTCAGTTAGAACTCTCATTGAATGTGATGAATTGTCATATGAGTACACGCTTTAAACTTTACAGCCTGATTCATCAGCCCGTTTCACTTCATCAATTGCTGCTATTTGGTCGTGACGTATGTAATGCACCGCTTAAGCTTTTCCCAAATCTCGTAGGAAGAAGGACAACAACGTTTTTCCCCTTGATAAAATTCACCAAACATTCTCTTTGTTCCGGCTTTAAACCCTCGATCTCGGAATCGTTGACAACACTGAATATATGACTCTTCGCTGATTGGCTGGTGTCCGAACTTTGGGGGTTTTGCGAATCGTTTATTGTATTCTGATTCCTGGCCTAGTCACTGGGGAGAAATGAAATTGAGCGGAGGCACTAGGTGGCACCAGCCTGGCTATACTAACACAACGGTAAACGTAAAATACGGCCATAACCCACAAAACTGTCAAATAACAGCTATAGACAGAGCCATACTGTAGTCACAGAATATCTTTCTTATTTCTGTTGAATCGCTTTTCACTCTTTGCTTGTCCCACACGTCGTTCGCCACTTCCGCTTACTTTCCGTTGAGAGATTTCTTGTTAATGTGTTTCAGGGCTTTGTATTTGTGTTTTTGCGACATGAACATTTGTCTTGGTGCTTGTACAAGTGTTTTGTGTTTTGCAATGTGTTTAATGAAACGTAAATTTGTTTTCAAGATGTAAACGTGTATTCTAAATGTAATTTTGTTTTCAAAGTTGTTAATGTGTGCTGTGAAATGTAACAAAATGCAACAAAATAATTTAGTAAAATACACCAAAAAATACTCAGCAGCCCATGATATCAGTACTGTATTATCACATTAAACGTCACGATATATAGATATTTCGATACTTTTGATACCTAATGATGACTCAACATTGGTGAGGTGTTTTTCTTATAATGGATGGAAGTCTTGGGAAAATCAAGCAAATAATGATCATGTTAGCTTCTGCCTTTGGCCTTTGGCCAACTCCTTATTACTGACTCATGACACAAAGACAGAAAAACAGGAACTGACAAGTCAATTTTGAGCTCAGTATTTTTCACACGCAAATATTTCTTCATTATAGCAACTAATTGGAAAATTATGGGAGCCCAACCTATGTTTGGACAAAACAGAAATTTTGAAGTAATTTTTCTCAGTTTCACACTTTGGAGAGTTAAAGTCTTTTGCCTTTGTAGGGCAGAATGGGTGATGTCACACTCACTTAGGTTACGTTTACACTGAAACAAATCACCGTATCAGAAACGATTTGCGTCCAGACACGTCGTTTCTGTGTCCGCAATCAAAGAATTCCCTATCCACACAGTAACGCGAAAACCCCTGAAACACTCGTCACATGGCTACGCTGGTGTCACGATGTCACAATGTCACATGGGCTGTAAAAACAAGGAAGTGGAGCACCGTGTCTGAAGTTGCAGCAGCCGATTTCGAGCCAAGGAAGATGGCAAGTGTGAAAACAGTCTTTTCGTGAACTGTGTATTAGCAAGCAGTTCTATCTACGCGGCTTCCCCGTTTGTCTCCGGTTTGTTTAAACTGTAGCGTCACATGAGCAATGTCACGAACCCAGCAAATCAGGAAGGAGCAAGTCACAGCGACGTGGTCCAATAAGGACGCAACTAGAGCTCCTACAAAAGCGTATCAGTGTTTTCAGGCGTCCACACAGTGCCGGATCAGATCTGTACTCAAACAAATTCGTGGGAGCTGGAGGCACTAGATCGTTCCGTCTCTGGAGCGGTTTTCAATCAGATAAGTGTGGACGAACACTAGTGTGCTAGTGTGGCTCCACCGAGTGCCTCCGCTCAATTTCATTTCTCTCCAGCAACTAGGTCAAGAATCAAAACACAATAGACAGTTCGCAAAAATCCCCGGAAGTGCAAGTTCGGGCACCAGCCAATCAGCAAAGAGCCATATATTTAGTGTTGTCAACGATTCCCAAGGATCAAGGATTTAAAGCCAGAATAAAGAGAATGTTTGGTGAATTTTATCAAGGGGAAAGACGTTATTGTCTTTCTTCCTACGGGATTTGGGAAAAGCTTAAGCGGCACATTACATACGTCACGACCAAATAACAGCTATTGATAAAAAATTTTAAAAGTACCCCCCTACTGTCGAGCGAACGAATCCTAATGCTGCGAGGTTGTCAGAATAATTCTATTATCCCATATTTGCTAAATGCTTGTGTGTTAATCTAGACCTATGAGTTAACCATTTATGTACTACAATTCTTTGATTTAGAATGTACCAATCATTTGTATGAATATGAATAACCTCTCTGTGTTTAACACCTGTGTGCAGTGACCTATCGTTCTTGTGAACCTTGAGATGACCCCTCACGTGAAACCAACTCCCACTGTCACACATGCAAGAGTTATGATGGTGTCTGACTATACCTACGGCACCTCCTGATTGTCAATCATGTTTATGTGTTTGAACCTGCATCAGTTTCTTATTATGTCTTTGCTGATCCCCCTTCCCCTTGAGAATCATGTGTCTGTAACTAGGGCCTCCTAATGAAATAAAAGGAGGAGAGCGGCCTTGAGTCATCAGAACGTGTGGAGACTGTTGGTTTTGATGCGCACTCTCTGCCCGTTCTCCTCATGAGAAAAACTGAATTAATCTCTTGTCTTTCTTCTTGTTTTGAATGTCTAGATAAACCTAACAGAGGTCAGACGGTTTCTATGAAGTGAAACGAAGTTAAAAAAAAAACAGCTGATGAATCAGGCTGGACGAACACTGCATCTACAACGAAAACAACTCAAACATGTTCTAGTGTGGACAGGGCCTTAGTGCACTTCTTTATACCGTCAATGGTTCATAAAAACAATAAATAACCATGACGATTATGGATAAACCAAATCCTCTTGAATAATCTTACTGACTTCTAAACCAAATCCAAGGCAGTTTACAAAGGAGATGGTTCTGAAAAACTGACACTGATCTCCAACACTTTTCCTGAATCTCAATATGCGCAGTAACACCCCAAAATGCGACGGGAGTGAACATGAACAGCAGGCGCCTGATGGACTCCCAGCTGCAGGATAACTTTAGAACTGGAGTGTGACGGAAGAAAGAGAGAGAACTCTTCACTGCAGCCAATCTCCGAACAAATCTGTGAAGGACGGAAGCTAAACGTGCTCTGTGGTTCATTCACAAAGACCACCTCCTCTCCTCTCTCGCTTCTCGAAATTAAAAATAAAAGCATACATCATACTCTTTAATCCATGTTATAACATCGTTACTAGGGCCTGACCGATATATCGGTTAGCTGATATTATCGGCTGATAATAATGTTCTCTTGGAATCATATCGGCGATCATCCTAAATCTTGCCGATCTGGGCCGATATTTCACGTGGGCATGTTATACCTCGTTATAAAGCTTAGACTCTCTACATTATTTTGATTTAATCCAATTTATAGACAGATAAATGTCCTAATACAGGGATGTCCAAACTTTTTTCATCAAGGGCCACATCTCTAAACTTAGAGGGCTGATCGAGGGCCACAGACTGATGCTCAGTACAGTGAAGAATTCAAATATGTGCCTGTTTAACACATTAGAATGAGCCATCAGTCTTTATTCATGCTAAGATCCTTAAAACCACACACTAAATATTAAATATTTGCTTTATCAAGGTAGATTTTCAAAAAACTTGCAATAAAAAGTAAATTTTTCATTGATACAAGATAATTTGGGCCAATTCTCCAGGAAGCCTGAGGGCCAAGAAAAATTTGTCTGAGGGCCGCATTTGGCTCATGGGCCATAGTTTGGATATGCCTGACCTAAAATGTGGCTCCGCATCAGATTTTATCTGCGGTGTAATTTGTCTGTGTCTGTGTCCCTGAACACACCACCAGACTCGTGTTCTTGTTTGCACACGCTGCCATACAGCCAAACACTGATATTATATTGTTTTTACGGACAATTGGTTTGAGTCGGGATTAAAAGGACATTTATTAGTGCAGACTTGTGATCTGAGAGGAGCCTGTGTGAGCAGTGAGTGGTGGAAATACGTAAATTTTGAAGCTAGTTTTGCTATTTCTCATTGGTTAGCGAATAGCTGCTGTAGCTCCTGCACATAAACAGCCTGTTTTCTATTAGCCTATTGTAAAGTGACTATATTGACCGTATATTTGTTACTGGACCTGCATTGATATGTCAATGAGCTGTGAAAAGAGGTGTGAATGATCGACATTTACACATATAATTAAATACGGCAGCGCGCACACATTTACGGCTAAAGGCTAATATCGGTAGATTACTTTCTTTAGTGTGTGTAGTGATGGGTCGGTCGCGAACGAAATGGCTCTTGGAGTCGGCTGGAGCCTGATCCTTATTGGGAGCCGTGTTTTCTCTTTCTCTCACTTTTTTTCTCTTCACGTCGCATGCAGACTCGTGGTAGTTTGACAGCGGCAGTGACTGAAAACGAAACTTTCAGAAATCTGCGTGTGCATAGGAGAGAAAAAACGTGCATATTTGGCTGTAGTATAATGTAGCATAAAATAAATAAACCAGGACTAATCTTGGGCTCGAGAGGGAGAGAGAGAGAGAGATCGAGTCCCAACACTCAGTCCTGGTTCAGTTCTGGTTTAGTCCTGTTTTACACATGGTTTAGATCTGTTTTAGTCCTGGTTTAGTCCTTTTTCAGTCCTGGTTCAGACCTGGTTCAGTTCTGGTTTAGTCCTGCTTGCAAAAAAATAATCTGAAGAGCCAATTGTGAGCCAAAAGAGCCAGCTGCTTTTAGTGAGCTGAGCCAAAAGAGCCAGTTTTCTAAAAAGAACTGGAATACCCATCACTAGTAGCTAGAATGTGATGCAAAAATGCCATTAGTCGGACCTACTGTATGTAAATATGACGTAAAGAGTCAGAATAACAATAAATGTTGCTTAAATAAACCCAATTTAGAGCCACACCGAAGTTTTTTAAACAATTCAACATTTACAGTGAATTTTTACATCACTAAATATATCGGCTTTTATATCTCCAACTCCCATTTTATCTGTATCATATAGGCCACAACAAAATATGTAAATACAGGTAATTTTGCTTGTTCGTTTGGTTCTATTATCGTCTCTCCTTCCCGTTATCTTCCTGTTTCCTTCCTCCTCCCTTGTCCTCTTATCTCTCTCCAAACACTTGTAGTTCTCACAAAGTTAACTCCCATTTTAGTACTTTTTTTGTTTTACTTTTTATACAGTTTGACTAACGATAACTGAAACAAATACACAAACACAAAAAAGGCGTTACTGGTTTTAGAGGGAGATAAATTCCGACAGCGTTTGTTTTGGATCTTGAGTAAATTGTCTAGAATGCAGACTTGTCCAAAAAAAAAAAAAAAAGGCTGCGAAAAGAGCTGATTAAAATAAAAATATAATAAAAGTGCAGTGTAAGCTTTCACACATAATGATTCTTGCACTGGTGTGGTTTTATGTTTTCAGTCATGACTTTTTACAGGCACTTTTTAGCACGTTGGGATTTTCCATAAAAATATTCGAGACTACAAAAGGGAAACGCAACTCAGAATCACATTAGCACTTTTCTTCAATTCTCTCTCTCCTATCCTCCTCTCCTTCACACTGTCCTCTTTTATCTCTCTGTCACTCTTCTCCCATCTCCTATCCTCCCCTCTTCTCCTTCCTTCCTCCTTCTCCTCTTTCTCTGTCCCATCTATCCTCCTCTCTCCTTCGCACTATCCTCCTTTCTCTCCCCCCTTTCTCTGTCCCATCTCCTATCCTCCTCTCTCCTTCCTCCTCTCCTAATCTCTCCATCTCTGTCCCTCTTCTCCTCCTGTCTCTCCTTCCCCTCTCCTCTCTTTCTTCCTTTCCTCTCCACCTCTTTCCTTCTTCCTGTCCTCTCCCCCCTCTCCTTCTTCTTCTCCTCTCCCAGTCTCCTTCTTCCCATCCTCTCTCCGTCGCCTCTCCTATTCTCCTCTCTCCTTCCTCCTATCCTCTTCCTCCTGTCCTCCCTCCTCACCTCCTCTCTTTTCCTCCTATCCTCTCCTCTCTCTCTCCTTCCTATCCTCTCCTCTCCTCCTCTCTCCATCCTCTCTGTCCCCTCTCCTATTCACCTCTGCTTTTCTCTCTCTCCTTCCTCTCCCCTTCTTCGTATCATCTCCTCCTTTCTCCTTCTTCCTATCCTCTCCTCCTCTCTCTCCATCCCTCCTCCTGTTCTCCTCTCTCCTCGTCTCTCTCTCCTTCCTCCCTCCTATCCTCCCTCCTCTCCTCCTCTCTCTCTCTCCATCTCCTCTCGTCTCCTTCCTATCCTTTCCACCTCCTCTCCTTCTTTCTATCATCTCTTCCTCTTTCCGTCCTCTTTTCGTCCCCTCTCCTATTCTCCTCTCTCCTTCCTCCTATCCTTCCTCCTCTCCCTCTCTCCATCCCCTCTCCTCTCTCTCTCCTTCCTGTCATCTCCTCCTCTCTCTCCTTCTTCCTATCCTCTCCTCCTCTCTCTCCGTCCCCTCTCCTATTCTCCTCTCTCCTCTCCTCGTCTCTCTCCATTCCCTTTTTTAACCTCCCTCCTCTCCTCCATTCCCCTTTCTCTCTCTGTCCCATCTCTTCTCCTTCTCTCCTCCCTCTCTTCTCCCCCTCTCTCCTCTCCCCCTCTTCTTCTCTCTGATACTCGGGTCTAACCAGATTTTCTGTGACTGGTTTCTGAGTCACTGCTGATGAACCAGATTCACCTCATTCTCTCTTCTCTTCTCCAGCCTCGCTTCCCATCATCACGTCCAGTTTCCAGTGAGCTCATCTCATTTCTACTCGTGTTCGCTCATTCAGAAATATGGGACATGCCGCTCGTTTCCATGGAAATGCTGTTCTTTTGGCTATAATATTCCACAGTACGGCATTAAAACTGATCTATAAAGTGTGGTTTTAACTTTCTTTGTCACACAGTATCCCTTTAAAATTCGACTAGATTTCACTTTAATGGACTCAAATATTTATGATGAAAAACCAACTAAATAATAAATGCCAGAATTCTATTTATCAGCACCATAAAAAATAAAAATAATAATCTGAAACTTCACTTTTTGTGCATCCTTGTTTTTAAACTTTCAATTCTCCAAGGAGTTGCAACCATTTTGTCTGGAATGCTCGACAGAATGTGTAAATCTTCACCAAACGAAGCATTTTCTTGCCAATAAATAGACTGCAATTTAATAATAACAGTGAGATGAGTTAATACTGCTGTAAACAAATGAGGCATTGTGTTCTGTTTCACAAAATAACCCACATCTTGACTGTAGCTACTCTTCAATTCACACTTTTACGGTTTTTATCCACGACATAATGCATTAGGGGTGTGCAAAAATATCAAAATGTCAATATATCGTATCTTTAATGTGATGATACAGTATCGATATCGTGGGCTACTGTATCGATATATCGTCAAGAGTATTTTTTGGTATATTTTACAAAATTATTTTTTTACAGTTTTGTTGTTTGTTTAGTGGAAGGAAACTCGTTTATGCGACACATTTGACATTTTCACTGTTTTGATGATTAAAATGTTTGTGTTTCATATGAACTTTGCACATGAAGTGGTTTAATAAAGACTTTCGATGAACTTTCGATTCAATATGATTTGATACAATATATTTCAAAATGATTCGATACGGTTCAGTAGAAAATGGCTAAATCTTGTCTGTGATACTAAAAGTCTTTATTAAACCACTAAGTTTATATGAAAAACACCCATTTTACTCAAAACTGTGAAAATGTCAAGTGAATCACATAAACAAGTGAACTTTCTCCAAACACGCAACAAAACAATTTAGTCAATTTTTTTTTTTTTAATTTAAAAATACTCTTGATGATATATCGATACAGCAGCCCACGATACTGTATCATCAAATTTAACAATATGATATATAGATATTTCAATATTTTTGCACACCACTATTCTTTAATGAATCGTATCGAATCAATTTGAAATATCAAATTTCTAGATATTTCGAAACGTTTAATTTGATGATACAGTATCGATATCGTGGACTGCTGTATCGTTATATCGCTAAGAGTATTTTTTGGTATATTTTACTAAATTATTTTGTGTAAGAGCTACAATTGTGTTGACATTTTCACAGTTTTGATGAATAAAATGGGTGTTTTTCTTATGAACTTTGCATAAACTTTGTGGACTCGATCTGAAATATATCATATTGAATCGTATCGAATCAAAAGCGCACTGTATCAAGATATTTATCGTACCGGTATCTTCTGAATGATACCCAGTAGGGGTGGGTATCATTAAGAAGTTACCGATACGATACATATCTTCAATTCGATACGATATATTTCAAATCTATTCGATACAGTTCAATAAAAAATAATGACTAAATGATGGCTCTGATACTAAAAGTCTTTGTTAAACCACTTCTTGTGCAAAGTTCAAATGAAACACAAACATTTTAATCCTCAAAACGCATAAACGAGTTTCCTTCCTCTAAACAAATAACAAAACTGTAGCTCTGTAACAAAATAATTTCGTCAAATAAGCTAAAAAATACTCTTGACCATATATAAGTCCAGCAGCTCAAGATATTGTTAGTGTATCATCATATTAAACGATATGATATATTGATATTTCGATATTTTTGCACACCCCTAATACCCAGCCCTAATAATAACAAGTTAGATAAGTTAAAACTGTGGTAGACATTCCAGACATTGTGTTCTGTTTCACAAAATAACCCATCCCTGGACTGTAGCTCGCACTGTACAACTCAAACGTTTACGCCTTCACAATAAATTAAACATAACATCCACGACGTAACGCATAAACCCATAGGTGCGAGTATACGCTGAGGGTTTTTACATTTTTTATTTAATTAACCATTGCGCCAAGTCGTGTCCATGTGTGCCAAATACGCGTACGCACACCCACACGCCACGCCACGCAGACTGTAATCCCACCTGTCACTGCTTTTAGACTTCACATGGGACAGAAAAAGCCCACGGCACCTATCCATTTCTGAGTGAATGTTAATACGCGCTTCTAGATCATAAACAATGCAAAAAATTAGGACGCTTTCCAAATTACGCATGAGATGCAAAACGAAAGGGAGTGTGCACCTGCTTCCTTATAAAGCCTGAGGTCAACCTAGTCAACAACAAGACTGTAAATCCGGATTTGGTCCAGGATAGTGGTCCAGTTTTACCAAAGGCTTCACAAATCAGACTCTTGAATGAAATGCCAGCGATCGATATTTAACACCGGGAGGTCAGCTCGAAGTCTGGTCGCGTCTTCTGAGTAAATAACAGCGCGGTACGTGGCGGAAAAGCAGAAAATACCAGACTGCGAGGCGAATCAAACCCTGGTTAAAGCGGATAATCTCCAGTCACCGCATCAAAGCGCACACAGGAGCATCCATGTTGTTAGCCTAGCCGCAGCAGCCCGGGGTTTCGCTAATCCAAGGGCAGCCGAGCTAAGGGCGATTCTTACCGTGTTCCGTCCCCTGGCAGCGCGCTCTCTGGCTCTCGTTCAAACCGCTCGGCTTTTACGATGATCGCATCCCAGAAAAGAGCCGTGGCACCATTCAAAAGCGGCGGGCAGGCAGAGGGCTAAACGGCGGCTGCAGCGGGAGAGAAGCGAGGTGGGCTCTGGTCTGTCAATCCTCAGCACAGCCTGTCCGTGCGGGAGAAACGCGCCTGCACGATCCGCCTGCACGATCCGCGGCGCCTCCTTCCGTCACAGCGAGCATGCGCGTAACCCGGGGTAACGGAGAGTCTCGGACGTCAGCTAGAGTTTTATAAACATATTAAAAACTTTTATTTCTTATGATAGTTATTTGTTATTTGTTGGAAATATTTGTGTTTCTAAGACCTCTTGTACATTGCTGAGACTTTATATTGTGTTACTTATTTTTCTATTTTATTTTGACTTGTACATTTACGTTTATATAATTATGCCTTATTTGACACCTGTCTCTTGTTCTTTTTTGCTACTTATTTAGAATTTATTATTACCATTTATATTTTTTACCCTTTGTTATTATATTATTTTGTGATGTGTGAGCTACTGTGTCCAAATAACGTCCCTTGTGGATCAATAAAGTTTGTCTAATTCTAAGTCTAAATACTAAACTAAAGCAAAAAGAAAATAAAACGTATCATGTGCATACTCACCAGAAGACTGTACAGTGCAAGCGATTGTTGCGCAAGGCTCTTTACCCATGTAAATTAGCAAAGAAAATAAATTAATAATTACAATTTAAGGCCTAAAGAGTTTCTGGTGGTGTGGGATGTTATTCAGTGGGTTATAATGGAGATGTTATAGCTGTGCCTAGATCAGGGGTCTCCAACCTGTAACTCGGGAGCTACCGAGAGAGCTCCAATCTCTTCCAAGTAGCTCACCAAAGGATTTCTGAATTATACATATTGTGCTGAATAAGTTAAATTTGACTGAGTAAATGCCTGTTACCAATGTAAATGTATAATTTTGATGCAACACTTTGTGCACTAATAAATACATAATGGTTTATGTTTCATAGACAAATAACAGCACCTCATCTAAGGCTGTGGTTCTTATATTTACTCAGTTTCTTGTGATCACTTAAACTACAGAGCAAAAGAGAAGACAAAAACAAAACTATAAAAATAGTAAGGAATTGCTATAAAAATAAATACATCTTTTCCACAGTGACAGAAGTGAGTCTGCCAGTTGTCTGAGATGAGATGGTATTGGGCATTGACAAAGTCATATCACCATATCACCAGTATTTTGCACAGCCTTTACATGTTCTAAAATTGAAGGAAATGAAGAAGTGAGAACTGGTCCTGTCCAAAACAATTTCACCTACCTCAAAAGTATCTCTAATGTGTAATATTCATTACAAAGTGAAAATTAAAACAGCATTGGAAATCAGGGGCCACAGGGGGGCGCCAGTGGCAAAAACCTGTTATTGTGTCCTTAAGCAAGACACTTCACCTATATTTTCTAGTAAGAAAGTGGTGTGTGTGTGTGTGTGTGTGAGTGTTGGTGGTCAGAGAGGTCAGTGGCACAGACTGGCAGCCTCACTTCCGTCAGTCTGTCCCTGGACAGCTGTGGCTACAATATTAGCTTCAAAAGAAACAGAAAACGCACACCAACCTCTTGTAGAGGTGCAAATGCAAGGAGCTGCAAGACAGGAGCTTGTCTTACAATATTAGCTTACCACCACTGAGTGTGGAGTGAATAAACAATGAATTGTATAATATTATTTTTGCTGCTCCCCATCTGCATGAAATATGTTGTGATATCAACTGTAACCCAGCAACTGGACACATTATTATGAGTATTTTAACATTTTTCTTGGGCATTCATGATCGTGTTGGCAAGAAGAGACATGCACATCCAACAAAAACTGCAGCTGCATGCTGAATCCAAAGACAAAAATTATACAAAAAAGAAAAGAGAGCCACACTGCAGTTCTTTGAAGCTCACATATTTTTATTTCAGTGACACCACAATGTGATGTTTTGGATCAAGCCATTCTTCAAACATCAAGATTTTCTGTTTGAAAATATGTTGTGCTCACTTCATTGAAAAAAAAAAAAAATCAACATGATGAAATATATCCAAATTACATTCCATTCATTGATTTTGCAGTTTAACATACTGGGCATTTGTGTTTCATTGTTGTTTGTATCTTTAATGAGACAACATGCAATAATCCCCCAAAACGTGTATTTAGTGCCAGTTTAGAATTTTTGGGTTAGTTAATTGGGACACGGCTTCCTATCAAAATTTCATATCAGTTACTGTAAATTTTCTAGTCAGAAACTTGTTGTAGTTCAGTCCCTCTTGTCCTCTTATTTAAATTCTCTAAATTATTGCCAAAATCCCAAAGCCATGAAAACAAAAGCACTTTGTATGGAATTTGAAATATAAAATGTGAATGTATTTGTTATTTTTCTATATTCATATAATATGAATATGTATAATATGAATTCTTAAGCCTCTAGCAATGTTACTGTTTATACCATTGTAGATTACATTGTATATTTGAAATAAAAAAAAATAAAAATTAAATAAAAATTGAGACACGACTAAAACTGAAGTGTCGCTTTTGCTTGCGTCATCTGTACGCGACGTGCGCACGCTGAGGTGAATGTACGAGCTGCCATTTTTTGGATAAGTATTCGTCTTAGTTTAGCGATCAGAAGCAAAGTTTAGTGCTTTGCGTGCTAATATTGCAAAGTTTACATTCTGTTCTCAAACCGAAATAGGACTTTTTGCTTTTAACTGCGGCGAATTCGTTTATTTGGAGGTTTTGGTGGCGCGCAGGTAGCTTCAGGCTGCTAGCGGTATCTGTAAACAAACAGGGACAGCTGCTCAGATCAGACCTAAGTGCAGGCGGACTCGATTGCGTTATCTCTTCGGTTTTCATTCTGGGGTGTTGTTGCGCATCGGGGTCGCAGCGGGCCACGGTCTCACGGTTCTGGGGATAGTTTTGGAGGAGCTACAGACCCGAGCATGGCGTCCTTCTCGGAGTCCGCGCTGGAGAAGAAGCTGTCGGAGCTGAGCAGTTCGCAGCAGAGCGTCCAAACTTTGTCCCTGTGGATCATTCACCACCGCAAACACTCGGCCCTCATCGTCAAAGTGTGGCACCGGGAGCTCAAGAAAGGTGAGTTACTTTATTTACACGTGAGCTGCTGCTGAAACCCGTGGACCTGCACCGCCCCCCAGACTTATAATAACTCAGTTGTAGAAGTTTGAATGAAAGTTGTTTTGGAAATCTGCTGGTGCATGGAACAAATTGATTATCCCGTTTTTCTGGGCTAAACTAAACTTACTCGGTGTGCAAAAATGTCAAAATATCGATATATCGTGTCATTTAATGTGATGATTAGAGCTGTGTATCATTCAAAAGTTGCTGATACGATACAAACCTCGATACAGTGAGCTTATTATTCGATAAGATTCGATACGATATATTTCAAATAGCTTTGATACGGTTCATGTCTGTGATACTAAAAGTCTTTGTTAAACCACTTCTTGTGCAAAGTTTAAATGAAACACAAACGTTTTAATCATCAAAACAGTGAAAATGTCAAATCTGCCACATAAGAGTTTCCTTCGTCTTAACAAACAACAAAACTGTAGCCCTGTAATTAAAATAATTTAGCAAAATATACCATTCCATGATACAGCAACCCACGATATCGATACTGTGTCATCAAATTAAAAGATACGATATCAACATTTAATATTTTTGCGCATCCCAGACTTATAATGTCTCAATTCTAGAAGTTTGAATGAATGTTGTTTTGGAAATCCGCTGGTGCATGGAATAAATTGATTATCCCATTTTTCTGGGCTAAACTAAACTTACTCGGTGCAGCTGTTAAACCACTAACATTTAGGGGTGTGCAAAAATGTCAAAATATCAATATATCGTATCATTTAATGTGATGATTAGAGCTGGGTATCATTCAGAAGCTGCTGATACGATACAAACCTCGATACAGTGAGCTTACGATTCGATAAGATTCGATACGATATATTTCAAATCGATTTGATATGGTTCAGGTAAAATCATGTCTATGATACTAAAAGTCTTTGTTAAACCACTTCTTTTGCAAAGTTCATATGACACACAAACATTTTAATCATCAAAACAGTGAAAATGTCAAATGTGTCACAAAAGAGTTTCCTTCTACTGAACAAGCAACAAAACTGTAGCGCTGTAATTAAAATAATTTAGTAAAATATACCACTCCATAATACAGAAGCCCATGATATCAATACTGTATCATCAACTTAAACAATACGATATATTGATTATTTAATATTTTTGCACACCCCTATTTCTAATGTCTCAATTTTAGAAGTTTGAATGAATGTTGTTTTGGAAATCTGCTGGTGCATGGAACAAATTGATTGTCCTGTTTTTAAGAGCTAAACTAGACTTACTCATTACCCAGGACAGTCCCAGTTTTGAGCCCTGTGTCCCCTGTCCCAGCAGATTTATCACTATTGATTTGTCCCAGTTTTATACAAGAAATGTCCCCAGTGTCCCTATTTTTGAGCAATGTGATCCCTGCCAACAGTAAAGAGAGGAATAAAATGTAATTTGTTTAGATAAAATACAGAAAAGCTGAAGAAGAATGACAAAAACACAAAGAAAATGTGACTATAGTGACTCACATTAGTGCCAAGTGCTTAACAGTTTTCCTTAATTATGCACTCGTTTCACAGTTTTATTATTATCAACCAACCCAAACCAGGGATGTCCCAGTTTTTTATTTTGAAAATCTGGTCACCCTAGTTAAACCACTAATACTTCCCATTTCCAGCAACATTTGACTGAACATTTGCTAGTTATAATAAGTAATAAATAACAAAAATAACAACGACAGTATTACACTGTATATGCAAAAACATTCTCATCAGCTTGCAGAAAAACTGTAAGACCAGTTCAAAACAATGCAAAATACTTTGAATTGAATTAAACACAAGAGATTCTTGAAATTGTATTGTGTAACTTTCCTGGTGGAGGGTCTGTCAAATTGTTTTCTCCAGGGAGAATTTATTGCCTTGTCAGGAATGTTTCACAGTATGGCATTAAACTTTTCTATCTTCATGGAGACCAAACCAGACCAAGTTACAGGTCAGAATGTTGGTTTTCTAGGTATTTTTGAGCTATAAAACCACCTATAATTGAGTAAATGTAAAGTAGAGCTGTTTAATGTCACACTCTGGAGCATTACAAGCAGTGACGTATCCATAGAAACACTCAGGCGATGGACCCTCAACCAAAAAGTTACACAGTGTGCCTTTCATGCACTGAAATAAATACGTTATTTATTTTTTGCTAAAAATAGTCTAAGAAAGTATCAGGATCATTGTAAATCGGGGTGCGTGGTTTGGCGATAGTTTGAAGTCCTAATGTAGACTCGGTTTGGTCCGGTTTAGTCATGGTCCAAATATAGTTTTGTGTTTAGTCTCAGTTTTAATGCGGTGTGTAAATGCAGCCGTAGAGTGTCAGAAACCACGAGACATTCTTGAGTTTGCCAGATCTGGACACGGCCTCTTCTGGCTCAGGTCCTGGTGAGTGGTAGAAGATAAGATGTTGACAATGTTATAATTCACCAACGACGTTTTCAGAGAAAATGCACCTTTTGCGAAATTTTTTGAGGTGTAAATTTGCATGGAAATTATTTAGTTTTCAGTCAAAATTTAAGAATATCTCATGGACATTGTAAATTAGAAAGCATTCATTCTTGGCCAGTTTAGTTCTAATTAGGGATGTAATAATAACCTAAATATCGTGATATCGTATCGTCAAAGTTCTCACAATATCGTCGACCATCACAATATATCGAATTACAAGTCTCTTTGCTTAAATTAAGAGTTATGGTGCAGCAATAACAAAAAAAAAAAACAGAGGGAACTACATAGACCATGATCCTTTGCTCCACTACAAGAAGAAATAACAGTTCTAACACTTTTAAGTCTTAGTTCTTTGGATTAAGTCTTGTCATTTTAAAAGGAAAAAGTCTCATATTAGCCAGGGATGTCCCGATCACAATTTTTTGCCCCTTAGTCCAAGTCTGAGTCATTTGATTTTGAGTATCTGCCGATACCGAGTCCTGATCTGGTACTTCTATAAAACATTATAAAATGAACTAAGAGCAAAAAATAAGATCCAGGATGTGTGCAGGATCAGATTGTGTTGATTTCAGTGTGTAGTATTTGGGCTGAACTTAATGTGAAAAATCAAATTTCCAAAACTTTTCTAACCATGAACCATCACTGAAAATCTTTTCACTTTTCACAGTCTGATCTTGGAATGTGTAACTTAATAAACTTAATGAACTGGACAAAACAGGAACCAGACCAGAATCAGGTCAGACCTGAGATTAGACTCTGCACAATCTACAGTTTGTATATTTTATATTATATGTTTGCATGTACATTACATTTGAAACATTTAGGCTCGTCTATGAAATCCAACTAATACAAAATCTTGTCAAATAAAAATGAGATGAAAGAAGCTCGACAGCCTCTTTCCCCCCCGCCCTCACTCCCTCGCACCACCACCACATCCACAAACCCACAGCAGAGCGCACACCACAAACAGAGAAGCGCGCACCACAACATCAGTCCCACCGCTCAACAGATGCTCCACGCCGCTGGACGGACCCTCTCCGCCAATAGCGCCAGCTCCGCTGTGCAACATGCAAACAAACAGTGCCATGCGATGACGCCACCGGTTGCGCAGGTGTGAACACGGGCCACAGAACCACAGGTAACAGTGCCTCTAGTACAGCAGGCGCTGGGACAGACAGTCGTGCTGACGAGACGTCCATGAGCAAATCCCACACCTCAGTTAAAAAAACAAAACAAAACTGTTGTGTCCTGTGTGTTATATACATATATTATTTATCCTATACCTGATCGGATCATAACGGCCGAGTCCGGCTCGACTCTGCAGTCAGTGATCAGATCAGGACAACCCTAATATTAGCCTCCACAAAATATTGCAATAAATATCGTGCCGTGAGATATATATCTTGAAAATATCGTACCGAGAGATTTGGATATCGTTACATCTCTAATCGTTAGCCTCTCCACCATATCGTGAGCTTTCCCACGATATCGCAATAAATATCGTATCCTGAGATTCATACCGTGACGATATCATATCACGAGACTTGGATATCGTTACACTCCTAGTTGTAATGTGTAGTTTTGTTTTCATCCTGTTCAAATCCTGGTTTAGTGATGGTCTAGTCCCAGTTTAGCTCACACTAGTCACACTTTATTCCCAGTTTTAATGCGGTGTGAATGTGTTCGAGTTTCACATGTATTACCCAGTTAAACAGAGCTGTGTCTGGGCATATGATCTTCCACAAACACCTGCCTCCACTGGCTCAGGCCTCATAAGTGACAGAAGATGGATACATTAGGTGTTGTTAACATTTTTGCTTTTCTTCTCTGTTTTTCAGCTAAATCTGGTAGAAAGCTGACATTTCTATATTTGGCAAATGACGTCATCCAGAACAGCAAAAAGAAAGGCCCAGAATTCACCAAAGATTTTGAGTCTGTGCTGGTTGATGCCTGCTCTCACGTCGCCAGGTGAGCCTCATGTAAATCTGTTACATAAGAGAAAGAGACGGAGATACTGTATAGAGCTTTTTCACAATGACTGGAAGTGCCGTCATGTAGGGTCAACATAACTCCCAGTTAATGCTTTTCTATGGCAATTTTAACATTCTTCCATGAAGAATTTATCCACAACTATCAAGAGAAGAAAGATGAAAGCTTAAAGGAGAACAACGACAACGCAGTGTGATCTACTGAACAAAACTAATGTTATGGTCATGAGTAAAACAGAAGTACAGTGAGGAAAATAAGTATTTGAACACCCTGCTGTTTTGCAAGTTCTCCCACTTAGAAATCAAGGAGGGGTCTCAAATTTTCATCGTAGGTGCATGTCCACTGTGAGAGACATAATCTGAAAAAAAAAGTCCAGAAATCACAATGTATGATTTTTTTTATTATTTATTTGTATGATACAGCTGCAAATAAGTATTTGAACACCTGTCTATCAGCTAGAATTCTGACCCTCAAAGACCTGTTAGTCTGCCTTTAAAAAGTCCACCTCCACTCCATTTATTAGCCTAAATCAGATGCACATGTTTGAGGTTTTTAGCTGCCTGTCCACCCCATACAATCAGTAAGACTCCAACTGCTAAAATGGCCAAGACCAAAGAGCTGTCCAAAGACACCAGAGATAAAATTGTACACCTCCATAACAAGCTGTTTTCCCATTTTATTGTTTTTTGTTCTTAATTGAAATTCAAAAGAATCAGTGGTACACAAACACATTCTGTATTTGCTAATGTCATATTAGTCTTATGGTTTATGATTTTAGATGACAAGACTCGCATCTTTGGGGTTTTATAATGGCATCACTTTCTGAAGTGATTGTGAAAAATGTGACTTAAGTTAATGTATGCTGACAGAGAAGGCGCTGAACTTTGTGTCAGTTTTTACGTCACGTGGATAGGCCGAGTAATTACAGAGATATGAATCATAAACCAGGTCAACAAATCTGCAGTCTCACAGTTACACAACGAACTCCACCTGAGAATCTCCAGTGTTGTGATGTCCCATAAAATAAACGTATGCAGGTGGTATTTTTTCATTTTCTTGAAAAAACTGGATTGTTTGCATTTGGATTTTCCAGTCAAGGGGACGATGGCTGTAAAAAGCACCTGGAGAGACTTCTGAACATCTGGAAGGAGAGAAACCTGTACAGACCAGACTTTATACAGCAGCTCAAACTGGCCATAGAAGACTCCAACAGCCCCAAACCCATAGGTGAGAATCGACTCCTGTGAGATTTAAGTCACGTTATAATGTTTCCTCATCAAAAACAGACCTGGAGTTGTGTTTTGTTTCAATCACACATGTTTGGTTAACTTTTTATTAGTCTGTCTACATCTCCAAAGCTCAAAATGTTTAGTTTCATCTAGGGATGCAGCTACATTTTACCTTTTTGTTCAGTAGAAATAGCTAATTCCAGGTCTGAAATATTCCAAATTACTCTAGTGAAGGTCTTCATTACCACATGACATCAGAAGGTGGAACAGTGTTTTGAGTTTGATTTAAAAAAAAATAAAAAAATCAGCCTAAATCTGCAAATTTTATGTGTTAAACATGTGTGAATGAAACAAAACACAGCACCAAGTATGTTTGTGATGAAGAAACAACACTGGAAAATACTGTAATATGAGCCCTTTAAACTAACTAGTTTTTTATATATAAAAAACAAATACCTGCATTCTTACAGTGAGCAGCTTGCCTTTCCGCTGCTCTGACTTGTAAATTACCCTGCTGTCATCACCCCCTTCTGTTTTTGTGAATATTTAAGTTTAATGACATGGAACATTTCAGGCACTACAACTCCAGAAAAGTTACATGATGCACCTTTAAGGGCCAGGGCCAAGATGCTGATTGTATTTATTATAGTGATTGTGATAATCATGGAACTACTTTGTTATTACATGTTCCATCAAAATGTGACGTTTAATAATATAACCTCCTCCTGCTCCCTGGTGCACAGAATGTAATAATGTAATAAATGTATGTAATATATGAGTTTTTGCTGTTGCAGAGGAGAAGAAGCCGGTGAAACGGACGTATCAGAAAATCCAGGAGGAAGAGGAGGATGAGGACGACGATGACGACTACAGAAGCCACCTGTCCCCCAGACACACAGACTCCACGGCCGCTCAGCTGGTGAGAGACCACACTTTTAGGATTTTTCTTATTACACAATAGTAATGATCTTTTTAAAATGACAACTAATGACATGTTCTGCTACATTTGACAAATTCCAACTGAAAATAACCTTTAAATACCACGATCAACCTATTGTAGTATAAGTACCTATCTATTTATATTAGGGGTGTCAAATTATCGCGTTAATTGCGATTAATTAATTACAGTCATATTTAGCGCGTTATGTTTTTTAATCGCGTTAATCTCATTTTTAATCTCTAACTTTACTGTTTCTGTATGTGAGTTGCTTTATTATTAAACCAGTTTTTATGTGTTGTTGGGACAACAGCACACACACACACACACACAAAAAAAACACATTTATAAATTTTTTTATTTCAGTAATTCCACTCATTGCCGGAAAACCACACAAAACGCGCGCGCAGTAAGAGCGATGTAAACGTCACATTGGCGGCGTCAGTCGCACAATGGACGAGGTCATAGAGCCAGTAGAACAGAGTCAGCAGTGCACAGGTAAAAACGCATTCGTGTCTTGGAAATTATTCTCCCGACGTGAAATATAAAAGAAAATAACAAATATAATATCGCCTGAAAACAACCTGCATAGGCTCATGATGTCTGCACTACTGTCCTATAGTGACCTGCCACATGAGGGGACACACACAAAACACACACACACACACACAAACACAAACACACACAAACACACACAAACACACAAACACACACCTTCATCATCGTCATTAACCTGAGAACGCGCGGACCACGTTTCCTTCCGTAGACACTGCGTGGACACCGACGTGCTCCCGTGAGCCGCGTGTGGATCGTGTTTTCTCGCGTACGCTGCGTAAACCGCGCTTCCTCCTGTGCGCCTCTAATCCAGAACTAACACCAAGACTAAAATCAGGTCTAATCCAGTTCAGGACTAAACCAGGTCTAAACCAGAACTAAAACCAGAACTAAAACCAGAACTAAAAACCAGACTAAACCAACTAAACCAGGACTAAACCAGAACTAAAACCAGGACTAAACCAGGACTAAACCAACTAAACCAGACTAAACCAGACTAAACCAGGACTAAACCAGAACTAACACCAACTAAAACCAGGACTAAAACCAGGACTAACCCTTTCCAGGACTAAAGTAGGACTAAAGACTAAAGTAGGACTAAAGTAGGACTAAAGACTAAAGGACTAAAGACTAAAGGACTAAAAGGACTAAAGCAGGTCTAAACCAGGACTAAAACCAGGACTAAAACCAGTGATCTCGTATATAAAACATTTCTCTATCAATAATATTTTTAATATGGTTAAGGAAAGACTGGACTTTTTATTGTCTTTAAGTCGACAAAAGTTATTATGTTCAGATTTCCTCGTCTTTGCTACTTTACAGCAAACAGTTTCTTATTCATGGAGACTTGGGCTCAACAGCCAAATTGGAGAAATTTGTTGAACAATAAATGACTTTATAAAGTCACTTTTTTAAATTTATATGAGTCTTTTGATCTGCCACAATAATGTAATAATGAATTTAAATGAAAATACCTCAAATTGAAGGCTTTTCTCAGCAATTTTTAGGTGAGATTAAAATGAGATTAATTAGATTAATTAATTACAGATCATAATTAATGAATCTCTCAATTTTTTTAATCGCATGACAGCACTAATTTATATATCATCCTGGGCTTGAGTAAAATGTCAGAGGCACTTTATAAAATTAAAACTCCTTTAGTACACGTTTTGGCCGTTGGAGGTCTTCATCAGGGCTATATTATTTAAGTTTAAAATATTGATATTCTGAATACTGCATTTGTCCTCAGAATGTGAAGGTAATAATAACGGCTGCTCTTTCTGTCAGTTTTTTCACATAATCTAATGTGTATCTAATCTAATCTAATCTAATGTGTAACCTCAGACAGAGGAGCTGGTGAAGGCTCTTCAGGACCTGGAGAACGCTGCTTCTGGAGACGCTGCTGTTCGTCAGAAGATCGCGTCTCTGCCTCAGGAGGTCCAGGACGTGTCTCTGCTCGAGAAGATCACCGGTGAGAGACACATTATTAAACGTGTCTTTATAATTAAACCTTTGTTTGGAGTCTGTATTGAGAGTCTGTGTGAGGAAAGGCTTTATTACTCCATATGATTTAATCGTCACTTTGGGGACATTATGGCATATGCAATATTGGAATACATTTATATTCCAATATTCCAGGCCTTTAATGACAGTGAAAGGACCTGAGGACAATTTGAAGTTATTACTTAAAGCCACATTATGTAACATTTAGTGATCAAGACTAAAATAAAAGCATACTTTTTCATTTTGATAAAAAAAACATCATAATGTTGTATTGTGTTAATTTTTACTGTTTGCATGGAAACGTTCCTTTGGCTTAAAACATCCATAGAGAATGTTCTGAAGTATGGCTTTAATTTCTACATCTTAACTTTTGGCCCAAATATTCTGTTTGTCTTGAACATAAATATTAAACACAAAAATACAACTGTTTTTTGTCTGAGCCCTGGTTACATAACCGTCTCTCTCTGTCACAGATAAGGAGGCTGCAGATCATCTGTCCAAAACCGTGGACGAGGCGTGTTTGCTCCTGGCCGAGTATAACGGGCGTCTGGCTGCAGAGCTGGAGGACCGCAGGCAGCTCGCCCGAATGCTCACAGAGTACATCAACAGCCAGAAGGAGGCGCTGTCTGAACGAGAGAAGAAGCTCGAGGTAACACTTTACTGACAGACAGAATACAGCAGCACCAGCTCTGGGCACTGATCACTTACTTTTATTTAAGATACTTTTTAAATACATTTATTTCTTGGAGAGTTGTAGGTTGTATACTTGATTGAATTTCCAGATTTTGGGCTTTTTTTGTTTTGTTTCCACTGACCTCACAACATTCAGTTTATTTTTGTTTCCATAATATTTATTTAAATTAACGGCACTTTTTTCTTTGTTACTCAGTACGTAAAGATTTTTTCAAGATTGTTGGTGCTGTAGATCGGATATATAAATGTACATTTATGTTACGACCCTAGAATAGAGACCTTACCGGAATTATTGCAATGTTTTAAGAAAAATGTGTTTCTTTGACCACGTAAATGAAGCCGCCCTGTGGACAAACGCTGGTGTGAAAACGCCTGAAACAGTTCATTTTGTCTAAACCACATGTTACACTGTTTGTCAGTTTCTCGTTGCTGATAGTAGAAAGTCCTCGGTTTATTTTTGATTTGATGATGTCCTTTTTTCAGTGAGAGATTATGGCAGTTTTATAACATTTAAAAAGGAAAACCATCAACTTTTAAACCAGATCATTGACTTAGAAGCTTTAATAGCAACAATAGTTTCATCTCATGACTCTATAACATGACCAGTCAAAAGTTTGGACACACCCTCTCATTAAATGTATTTTTTTTTCTATATTTTTACTACTTTTGACATTTTATCTACATACAGAAGAGGTCAAATATGTGAAGTAAGATGTCAAATATGTGAAGTAAGATGTGTGGAATTATGATAAAAGAACTCTACTGAATATTTTCTTTTATATTCATGAATTAGCCACACTTTGTTGAAAAATACAAACTTTTTTCTTTATTACATAGTTCTATAAATCTTGCTTCATGTATTTGATGTCTTCTGTGTGTATCCAAAATATAGAAAGTGGTAAGAAAAAAAAAGAAAAACACTGAATGAGAGGATGAGTCAAAATTTTTGCTTTAGCAGTTAATACGCCACAATAAGGAGCTCTGTGGTCTAAGAAACACCCAAGAAAAATACATTACATCTATTTAGAATTTAATATGCAAATAGAAGTAGGTAAGACTCTACAATTAATTGAATTTCATGACTTCGTGATTTTGCAATTTCGATTTTGTGTGTCAAACAATCTCCAAACTCATATAATCGAGTTGAAACGATTTAAAGCTTAACAAATGTATTTAATTTTTTAATTATAGAGATTGTTGAACAGCTGGATATATGGTTTATTTTGAATACATTTATGTTTTTCTGCCTTATATCATGTTCAAATTATATTTAAATCATTTTATGTTTTATATATCGCAAAACTGCTCTAAGGTTCAGATTTCTTGCCTATATTTATTTTAGTTTGAAAGTTTTGCCTAAATTATCAATAACAAAGTGTTTTATTGAGAGAAATGATGAATAAATACATTGTGTAACTAAAAAATAAAAGTTTGAGTAATTGAATGTGCCAAATTGAATCATTTGGGACGGTAGAAAAAAGGGGTGGTTTTAAAAAAGCATTTTCTTCCTCTCATTCCTTTTTTGGACACAAGTCAAATCTGCGTCACTTTTATTTTCTCTTATTATAGAAAGATAGAAAAGAAATATTTACTTTTTGTGTTATATCTTTGTATTTACGTTTTCTGTGCATGTTCTATGTATACCGGAACATTCACTCATTCATCGTGATTATAATATTGACCAAAATAATCATGATAATGATTTTTTCCATAATTGAGCAGCCTTAGCAGTAGGAATAAAAGATTTAAAACACCTATTCGTTTTTGAATCGGACACAACATAGCGAGAAAACTCTAAACATTTAACAAATTACAATAATCAACATAAAACAAAACACAAATCATAAAGCAACACTCACAACAAATACAAAACAACAACAAAAGCCCATCATTTCCCTCCGATCACACACACCGACACAAATTATTGAAATTCCTTTTCTCTCTCTCTTCCTTTTTTTTTCTCTCTCCCATTTTTAAATAAACATTTTTAGTCCCTATACTTAAACTAATATTATTTTCATCATCATCATTGCCTTTCATCAACTTCTGCTACTTATTACAAACTCAAAGCGTAATTTTAAAGGCATTCAATTCCCCCTCCCCCACATTTTTAAATAAGCATTCTTAGTCCTTATACTTGAGGGAGGGCGAGAAACCTCTTTAATTTAAATAAGTAACACCTCCTCTTGATCGACTCTCTGCTTGTGCGTTACAGGAGTACAAACAGAAGCTGGCGCGGGTCACCCAGGTCCGAAAAGAGCTGAAGTCTCACATCCAGAGTCTGCCGGACCTCTCCCTCCTGCCCAATGTCACCGGGGGCCTGGCTCCTCTTCCCTCCGCCGGGGACCTCTTCTCCACCGACTGAGGAGGAGAAACCAGCCGGCCTCCAGAAACAACAAAAAAAAAAACTACTGCTCTCGTCTCCTCCCGTAGAGACCCAACCCGGACGAACTGGACTCTCAAACGCCCCCCTGTGGTCGGACCCAGCAGCACAAGAAGGAAAGTGACAGAGACTTTACTAGCCTGGCTTCTCCCTCGTACAGTGGTCAAGGATTCACTCCACCAGCTCCGGAGGGAACTACCAGAATGATTTTATTTAGTTTTAAAAATGGAAGCTAAGGACGGAAGGTAGGAAATAGATGGATTGCGATTAAAAATACGTGGAGAGTTTGTCGAAAAAAGAGGGTTAAGTTACACTGTGAATACAACTGATTTTTGAGAATTCAGTTTTCAGCTGTTTGTGTTGAGTACGAGTGAGTAGAAATCCACAACGTGATAATGGCCAATAACGGAACACGTACCAATTTATACTTTGCGGTGACGTCGCGCCGGGGGTGTTCTACGTGTACGGAACGTTCAGCAGTTACCATGGTAACAGAATGCACACACATGTTTCAAGACCATGTGAAAACTCAAGAAAAAATAGGTTAAGTTAGGTTTGGTTGCTTTATTCGTACCTGTAGGTAAATTTGTTTTGCAGATTTGAGAGGCAGGTCCCACATTTCACTTTTAATTTATCCACATTATGAAGAATAAACACGAATAAAAAACACAATTACAAAATAAAGTGTTACAGAGCTCCAGAGCAGAATAGTTTGTTCAATAAGCAGTTAGTTACCGTATTTTCTGGACTATAGTTCACGCTCTTAAGCCTCCAACCCCATCAAAAAAATGACCGCACGCCCCACAATCCAGAGCGCCCTGTACATGAATCCACTCGGGTGTCCAAGCACGACTTCAGTAAACTACAAAGCCGCACCACCCGCAGAACTCAAACGGAGCAGACAGCGACCAAGCAGCGAAACACACCCACAGACACACTCATCACTCTACGCCGATGAGGAACAGAACGGAGGAACGAACTGAAAAAGCGAGTGCAATGTGCCACTTCTAGACACAACTGAACAACTGAGTCACTGCGAACACGCCGACAATCCAGCGGTCCCAGACAGCACCCTCCCTACACGCCACAACTGAACAAAGCCCAGAGTCACCGTGAACGCACCAAACAAAGTCCCACTGACCCATCCAACTGTTGTGTTTCATTTAAAGTCCAGTGTGGACTTATTTGTGAAAAAAGATCGAAAATAGACCATTGAATGACGGTGCGTCTTATAATCCAGAGCGCCTAATAGTGCGGAAATTGAATCATTGAATGGTCTATTTTCAAACTTTTTTCACATATAAACTGCATCGGACTGTAAGGCGCAGTAAACGAAACACAACAGTTAGATAAGTCAGTCAAACTTTATTTAACGTGTTCACAGTAACTTTCAACTTTATTCAGTTGTAACCTGTAAAAAAAATACTGTCTGAGACTCTAAATTGTTCGTGTATTCAAAATAAGTCATAATAGTTCAAACAGTTGGGTGATTACGGCATCCAGCACGCCCGCATCCCTCTCGTCATTAACTGAGTCAGTGTGGTTTCCTGGCAGATAAAAAACAGGTCGCTCTTTGTGCACTGATGCGGTTCAGCTTCTGTCGGACTAAAGAACACGACTCAGTGGAATATGTGTGAAAATTGGTTCAAGGTCAGTAATCACAACCAGAATTAATACATAAGGCGCACTGTCGATTTTTGAGAAAATTAAGGGATTTGAAGTGCGTTTTATAATCCGAAAAATACAGTAATGAAGTCATAGCACATACAGATGGGGGCGCAGCTAAAACTAATACTTTTAACGTACTAAAATATGTTCCAGTACAGTGAGATTTTGGGTTTATAATAACTGAAAACATTCAACAACAGATTCAACATTTGTGCATTTACGTTTGGGATATTTCGCTGTCTGCTCCATGCCTGTTTGCTGTTGTTTGTGTGCTGGGACACCCGAGTGGATTCGTGTATAGGGCGCTCTGGATTATGGGGCGCACAGTCGTTTTTTGATGGGGTTCGAGACTTAAGAGCGTGCCCTATAGTGCAGACAATACAGTATTTCGTGGCAAAGTTCAATGTCATCAATTTAAAAAAAAAAAAAAAAAAAAACTGTCTGCTGCCCCCTTCTGGTAGAATGACACCATGACACTCTCGAATCTGAAAACCACCTTTTGTAATAATTTTGTGCATTTTTAACTGCGAATCGTGTAACTTCTCTGCTTGACTCCTTGGCGATGTTATTGTTTTACCTTGAAAATTACACCGTATGGCGCTAAACTTTGTGCGGAGGGGTGATACGTGGGTTCGTATCAACGCAAATCTTTTCTTTTTTAAATATATGTATTGATATTTTCCGCAAATGTCACACTGTGGGACATTCCAGGCAACGCATTAACATTTCTATAGCGTCAAGCAGCTGAAACTCCACTAGAAAAGTTACATTGTGCACCAAAAAACACTCCAAAAATCTAAATATACATACATACTTATAATATAATGGTTTAAACACGGATATTTTTTATTTAATTTAGCTTTTTGCATTTTAATTAGACAGAAATTTTATGTTATCGGCATGTATTTCGTTATTGGCCATTATTACGTCGTGCGTCATCTGTGTATTTGTCGTTTTGGTTTTTCATTCTAAACTACAAAAATAGAATATCTAAAGAGACGTTTAGTTGTGATTTCACTTGTTTTTATTGGGCAGTTTGACAAAATAAACACAAGATTTTGGGGCTGCGTCAACTTTTCGGATTAAGCTATAAGATTTGTCAGCTAATTCAGTCAACTACGACGGTTTTATTTCAACATCAACAAAAATATGCTGTTTTTTCCGTGTTTAGAAATCTACAAAGCGTGGGATTATTGTATTAGTTCAGCACTTCTATCTTCTCTCAGCTGAATTTGAAAACGTAAATTACACATCCTACATCGATCGCAATACTTGTCAAGAAAAGTTGTGCTTTTTCCTCGAAATTGCAAAGCCTTAAAGCCAAAGTATGTAACCTTTTAGCCCAAAAATAGACAGAAAATAATAATTTTTTTTTTTTTCATTTTAGTTGTTTATTGTTCTGAAAAATATACATCCTTACTCTGAGTAGGCTTGCATCTCCACAAACCTGACTCAACGGCCTCCTTCCATGGAAATGTAGTATAATATTCCATAAATATTCCATGCGGCATAAAACTCCCCTATCTTCTTGTAGAATCTTCCAAATATGGTCTTAACTTTCTATTTCCGTGGAATCAAGCAGGTGATGTACCAACCCCAGAAAGTTACAGACTGTACCTTTAAAGAAATGGTCCAGCAGCTTTGGAAATTTTCATAAAATCCACATTTTGGGAATAAATATTAGTTGGATCATTCTGGACAAATAGTCATTAAAGTGCTTGTATTAGACTGTTTATTATGTTCTAATGTTGTTTCCTCATCAGAAACAGACTTGGAGTTGTTTTATTTCATTCACACGCTTGTTTATGCATATTTAGGCTGAGTTCTTCTTCTCACAAATGGAAAACACTGTTCCACCTTGTGATGTCATGTGGTTATACAGGAAGTGCACCACTGTGGTTTTAAACTCCCATGAACGCGCCAAACAAAGTCCGACTGACCCATCCAACTGTTGTGTTTCGTTTAAAGTCCAGTGCGGTTTATTTGTGAAAAAAGTTTGAAAATAGACCATTTAATGACAGTGCGTCTAGAGTGCCTAATAGCCTGTAAAATACGGTATGTCTGAGGCCTCCATTTCTGTTCAAAGATGGATTGTCTAGCCTTTTTAACTTCCCTCTCAAACCAATTATTTTCTCTTGCTCGGATCTGTCCCTTCCTGTCCTTAAAAGAGCGGCCCGTGGCTTTTAGACGGAGATGTACAGCAGACTGTGGTCCTGTGTTGGTACATCCTCCTCATCCTTTTGTGAAGTGTCCGTTTCGTTTCTTCATTCTGGCTCAGTGTTTTGACATTCGGGTGGACCAGTTTCTGTCTGAAAGTGTTCGTAGATATTTCCACTCTTCTGAACAAAAGCTAAAAAGGGTAGCCGTTAACTTAAAAACTACACTTTCAAGGTGGAACAGAGCGTTTTGAGCTTTGGAGATGTAGACAGACTATTAATAAAGAATTATTCAAACATGTGAATGAAGCAAAACTCAAGGTCTGTTTTTGAGGAGGAAACAACATTATAACTTGGCTCAAAGCTTCCAAGAGTTTATTTTATGTAATGTAGGACCTATGTTGGCACTTACACTAAAGTACAGATGTTGCTCAGGTAGGGCATCTGGCTTAAAAACTCTACCATAACAGCCAACAGTCCAAAAGGTTGTGTTTTATTTTTGAAATCCATTTACTGTCCACTCATTGAATTTTTTATTTTTTTTTACCATCCAAGATCTTTTGTGCTAATTATGTTCTGCTACTTCCTACTTCCAGGTTTTGTTTAAGAAAAAGAGTTTTGAAAAAGGATTGAAAACGTTCGTCGTGAGAAGAACTATTGGTTAAAAATCGGACGTTTTATGGTGTGAAAACATCAGTAAAACCAAGCCCCAGATTAGCCTGAGTTTTGATAAAGAATTCCTATGTTTTTACCATTTTATTGCTTTTAGACTGTGGGAATGGTGCTGTTTACAAAATTGTTTCCCCGTTTCTGTTATGAATAAACCTGAAAACCTGTATTCCTGATTTTTATTTTTTTTTATAGTTAAGGTTTCGTTTCATACAGCAGTACAGGCGAAATAGAAGGGAACTCATCAAAACTAAGGAAGAGCCCCTTGCATGTACAGAGGGGAAAGGAGAGAATGCAGAAGATACCCATACATATACCGAGGGGAAAAGCGAGAACATTCAGACAAAAGAAAGACGATACACATTCAGAAAACACAAACCCATAGAAAGACTGAATTTATAACAGAGAGAATGAACTTACCTGAAATGCACATACCTGAGAACTGACCTTAAATGTTTACTCTTAGTGTTATTGTTCTCTTACAGGTTACCCAAAGAAAGACTGATTCAAATGTTGCTATTTTATATCTTTATCTCCAGCGTCTCTGTACGTGGCCCCTCCCACCAGAACAGCACAAACGAAGACTTGTCTCTTTCCAAACGCTCTTAAAGGACGATCGTTTTGACTGTTGACCGTGACACCCTCATCAGCAAAATGTCCAAAATGAGAAAAGTGGAGCCGAGTGCAGGATTTTCCAAGAAAAAGAGACTTATTCCTGTTTGCATACAAGTTCATGTTAAAACATTGTGTTGAAATTACATTTTTCTTAAAGTTTCTAGTTGTTCATAATATTATAATATTTTGTAAAAGAAAGAGTTCAGCAATTAAAAAAAGATTTCTGTAATAGATTTGTGTTTCTCTGCACAAATCTTTGAACTTTTTGCTATTTTTGGGGGATATATGACATGAGTTTTCTGATCCGGCCCCTTTAGGATCAAAGTAGGTTGGATACGGCCCCCGAACCAAAATGAGTTTGACACCCCTGCCATACAGTAATGTTGTATATGCCGTATTTCAGTTAAATCAAATTAGAAAAGGGGAGATGTAATGATATACAGGTCACAAAAGGGCGCTGTCACGCTTTCAATGTTTCTCATTCTAACAACGAATTACAGGTTGTTGTTCGCTCTCATTAAAGCAGTTACTAACGCGCACACGCTGTAGCAAGTCGCATTTCATTACATTTGCGTTGACAGGTTCAGTGCTGAAATCCAGTTGGTTTAAACTTAAAATGCCTCTCGATGATCTGAACGGTCTCTACCTAAACCCCAGCACCTGCAAACAGTCATGAATCAGTGCCAGTGCAGCCGCTGCAGCTCAGGGAGGGAATTCTGGAGGTTCTGAACTTTCACACGAGGCCTGTTCTAGTCCATATACAAACCAATCATGACTGTGACCGTGTATGTGTATGAGGAGATGGAAAAGAAGCCGTGAGACGCCTTGCTCAACGTGGCCGGAGTACGATTCCCCGCACGCAAGATGCAACAGCTACAGTGCAGACTTCAAATGAGTTACATCAGGTTAAGAAATAGAAGACAAAGACAAACTAGAAAAGCACTCAGAGAGCGCAGACCTCCGCCAAGGACTACCCCCATTTTTTATATAAATTGCGATAAAATCAATCTTCTGGATCAGATCCGGATCAGCCTTTGGAATATGAAAGAGGATCCCACTGTCCATCCCTGAGTCAAATTTCATGGGGTTTGGTCAATAATTAACCGAGATATTGAGAAACAAAATTTTTGGCCCCATTTACCGCAATGTTAACTAAAATTTCAAAGTGATCCAGAATCCAGGATTTCTTCCGGATCACCCCCAAAATGAAATCAGTTCTTCCTTTTCACATTTCCAACAAATCCTGAAAATTTCATCAAAATCGGTCCATAACTTTTTGAGTTATGTTGCTAACAGACAAACAAACAAACAAACAAACAAACAAACGCCGGCAAAAACATAACCTCCTTGGCGGAGGTAAAAATGACATGAAAGGAGTCTAAAAGCTCAATATTTGGAGTTATTTATTATGAGTTTATATTAGTTCTTGATTTAGTTCTAAAAAAAAACGTATTAGTTATAATTATATGTTAATAAGTTAAGTTACAAATGAAAGGTGGACATTATAATCACAGTACAAGTGGGTCCATGGATCATTTGTTCTTTTAAATTTCAATTAAGAATGAAAAATAATAAAATGAGAAAACAGTTTATTTAATTTTTCCATTTTAGTGTCAAACAAAACAGATTTCAACCTCTATTTCATTTCAGATGTTTAATTTAAAGTTTATTCTATATAACACCAGTCAAAAAACAGTCTCAGTGCCTTTTTTAATTTGATATTTTATTCTCTCTGGTTTATTTGCCCCGGAAGTTCAATGTGAATTCAGTGTCAACCGCAGAACTGTAATAAAATATTTAGTTTTTATTTACTTTTTATTATAGATCCATGGCATCCACTGAACAAAGGAGAGTTTATCGCTGCTTCCCGTTTTTCGTCAATGAGTTCAACAGTGACTTTCTAAAACAAAATTGCAACGATTTTTCAGGTGAGTCCTTCTAGCAGAAGAATTTCTGAGGCAAATAAACCAAAGAGAATAAAATATCAAAATTAAAACAAGCACGAAACTGTTTTTTGATTGGTGTAATTTGAAATAAATTTTAAATTAAATATTGGAAATGAAATAGATGTCGAAATCTGTTCTTGTTTGACACTAAAATGGAATAAAATGAAATAAAATGTTTTCCCGTTTTATTGTATTTGTTCTTAACTGAAATTCAAAAAATCGAATAGTACATAGACCCAAGTGGGAGACAACATTTTGTATAATATGAAAACACAAACACAGAAAATAAATGTCTGGCTATCATGTCAAATTATTTCATAAATCCACTTACATTTAGGGCTCTTTCTTTCTCCACACAAATTTCACAACTGTGCACTCTACACCCGTCCAAAACAAAGACTCCCACTTTATAATAATGTCCCCCTTTTTTATTTTAATACGATAAAAAAAAAAAAAAATCTGGTGGCTTTTTTAAATGCACAGAACTACCGTATTTTCTGCATTATAGAGTGCACTTTAAATGTAATAAAAAAAGACTGTACTGACTATATATATATATATATATATATATAACAACTATAAAAAATAATATTTAAGAATTTATTGGGGCATCTTAGTATGACTTTAGTAAACTACAAAGCCGCACCACTTGCAGCATTACGGCTCCCGTCCTCAGGAGCATCAGGAGTAATACATACTGTGATTCCTTTTAATATCAAAATGCTCCTGTCAAGAGACACGCTCACAACACCCACTTTAAACTCAAGGCTGTTATAAAGTGAAAGTGCGAGCTGCGTGGGAGCAGTGGATGAGAGAAGGAGAACACACATTCACCAAGACAGAGAGACAGCGCCGAGGCACGATCTGCCAACGGATTGTGGACGCCCGGGCTAAGGATCAGTATCAACTGTGGTCCGAACTTTCACCAAGACCAGAATCATCACTGAACTGCCAGGAAACAGTAACCACACTGACTCAGATAATGACGAGAGGGATGTGGATGTGCTGGATGCCGGAATCACCCAACTGTTTCAACAATTATGAGTTATTGTGAATACAGTATTTTTTTTTTTACGCGTTACAATTGAACAAAGTTAAGAGTTTTTGTGAACGCGTTAAATAAAGTTTGACTGATTTATCTAACTGTTTCGTTTAATGCGCCTTACAGTCCGGTGCGGTTTATATGTGAAAAAAGTTCAAAAATAGACCATTCGATGACAGCGCGCCTTATAATCCAGAGCGCCCTATAGTGCAGAAAATACGGTAATTCATTTTAACAGTTTGAAGTGGTCCAAAGTCATTCCTCACTGACCTTTTGCATTCACAGCATCATAATTATTCACCACAATTATAAGTGCTTTTCAAAGAGTTTTGCCTCGAGAGAAAATCTAATAGCAACTAGTATGCTAACAACACACTTCCTGATTTTGTGACAATAAAACACTTTATAATTAATTACAGACAGTGCACTTATACAGACTTACTCTGACCTAAAGAGCTGCTTGTACAATAGATCTGTACTGGGGCAAGACTGCAGTAATTTTACTCAAATACACAAAAAAAATAATAATTTAGAAAGCATATTTTTTAACCTTTTGTTTGTTTACATAGAAATAAACTCGTAAATCATTGCGTACAGTAAGGTAGTCGCTTTCCTTTTCACAAATACAAAAATGAAATCAAGTCCAAATTAGACCGTCAATGTTATTTTTGTGGAACTAAAATTCACTTTATACGTTAAAATGTATAATTTTTTGGACCTGTAACTTGGCCTGGTGGTGCCAACTGCTTGTTTCCATGGAGATATAGAAGTTTAATGCTATACTGTGGAACATTCCAGGTAGCAAAGCAAACAGCATCTCCATGGAAGCAAGCAGTTTCTGGCTTAAATTTGAACTTCCGGACATAAGTACAGGTTCCACCTCATCAAGCAAAGTCATGATTAGAAAAAAATAAATGTTTTATGCTCTTAAAATCCCCAGAAGATGGATTGTCTCAGATGTTGGCTGTGGTCTGCTGCTTCTTCACCTTGACGCTGATGAAGTTCTTGATGTTCCTGAGTTCTTTGCTGTCGAAGTTCACCAGGAGGACGGTGGAGCCGACTGTGGACGGAGTGAACTCAACCCGAGCCGTGGCCTCTTCTTTGGCTCCAACATCTCCCACCCTGAAGAATGAGGACACGTGTCAGGGGACTCAACGGAGAAGAACAGAAAAATGCAGGTAGTGTTGGGACAAATACTTAGAAAATGTATTTAGTTTTGAGAATACTAAATGGAGCTCAACAGTCCCGCCCTTTTTGAAGTCTGCTCCTCTACATCCATGATTTTTCGCCCATCCTTCAGTCCGAAGACGTCATCTTTAAGGAGGAGGGGTTCTGATTCAATCCTGTGTGTCATTCGTTCATTACGTTTTTCAATATAAAACCAAAAATAAGAAAACGAAAAAATAACAGTTTTCTTCATTATTTGTCTCCAAAACCAAAATGAAAAAAACAGATAATGATTTGTTTTTTCAGTTTTTTATTTTGTGTTTAAATGAAAAATGGAAAAAAACGGATAACGGCCGTTTCCCGTTTACGTGACTTCCGTGACTGCGATGCTGAACTTTTGCACCGCATACGGACTGAACCAGGACTGTCTCAAAACCGGGACCAGACCGAGACCAGACCAGAGACCAGACCAGAGACTGAGACCAGACCGGGACCAGACAGAGATCAGGACTAAGACCGAGACCAGACCAGGACCAGGCTGGGACCACCGCTCTGGTCCTGGTCCTGAGTCAGTCCTGGTTCAGTCCGTATGTGGTGCAAAAGTCCAGCATCGCAGTCATGGAAGTCACGTAAACGGGAAACGGCCGTTATTCGTTTTTTCCATTTTTCATTTAAACACAAAATCAAAAACTGAAAAAACTAATCATTATCTAAACAGATCATTTCATTTTGGTTTTGGAGACAAATAATGAAGAAAATTGTTGTTTTTTTCATTTTCTTATTTTTGGTTTTATATTGAAAAACGGAATGAACGAATGATACACGGATTCGATTCAGCTGGGTGATCATTTTGGATTGGAGGTTGCACCCCCACCTCGAGTCTAACCCCTGCAATCACGTCTATCTGCCGTCAATAAATATCATTATCGTATTCCATTTTTGTCGCGTGGTCTTTACTAATGAATACGTTCAAATGCATCACAGAGGCTGGTCAGACGTGTTCTAACCAGTGTTGGGCACTAATCAGATTTCTGTTTTAGTAATGTAAGTAAGGTATAAATGAAAACAGAGTGATTAGATTACAATTACTTGCCCTACTAACTTTTAATTACTTTTTCCCTGCCAAAAATGTGTATAATCCATTGATCTGTGTTGTAAAACAGTAAAAAAGACAAACAGAAACATGTCGGCTTTGGCCATTCAAATAAAGGCCTTTTAACTGTATTTTTCCTCGTGCGATTTTTTACTTTTTCTACTTTTTTGGAGTGCCTGGAATCTGTTGTGTTTAAGAAGCACGGATGAATTGTGAACCAAAACACACATATTGGTTTGGGGAGAACTGTATTGTCTCCGCTGTGCGAAATCACGTTCTATAACAGAAAGTGTTAATGTGAAGTATATAGCTTTTTATAAGTTGGTTCCTGGGTTGTATGTTTCTTTAAATAACTTTTAGTATTCATTCACTTTTGAAATAATGTAATCAGAGTAGTAATTAGATTACTTTTAGAAGCCATGGCAAAAGGAGCAAAGGAGAAATTCAATTTGACAACTGGACAAAAGTTTATTTTCTTCAGTTCTGGTCAAATGCTGGTGGACACTTCCTTATATCTGTCTGCAGGGAGGAGCTAACTACACTAAAACTACCACACCTACTTGTTTGTGTTAATTAATCAGGCCTATTGAACTGCACTGAGTGTGGGGTCATAATGGAGATTTCACACCTCTGGACCTGACCTGGCTACACCCAGAGCTGAAGGAGCAGCTGCGAAACGTATTCAACCAAATAAACTTTTGTTCAGTCGATAAACTGAATTTCTCTTTTGCCAAAGATTCTACTGGACGACCAGTGTTGGGGAGTAACAGATTACATGTACCAGAGTTATGTAATCAGAGTACAAATTATGAGTAACTGTATTCAGTTACAGTTACTGTTTCAGTGAGTGGTAATTGGATTACAGTTACTTTGTTGAAATAAATGGATTACACAGCGGTATTTTCCTGTTTTCACATTTTGGGCTATATCCCTTTTTTTTTTTTTTTTTTCTCGGTAATTCCACTCATTGCCAGACACTAAACCAGGTCCAAACCAGGTCTAAAACCAGATCTAAAACCAGGTCTAAACTAAGTCTAAATCAGGACTAAACCTGGACTAAAACCAGGACTAAAACCAGGTCTAAATCCAGGTCTAAACTAGGTCCAAACCAGGTCTAAACTAGGTCCAAACCAGGTCTAAACCAGGTCTAAAACCAGGTCTAAACCAGATCTAAACCAGGACTAAACCAAGACTAAACCAGGTCCAAACCAGGTCTAAACCAGGTCTAAAACCAGGTCTAAAGCAGATCTAAACCAGGACTAAACCAAGACTAAACCAGGACTAAACCAGGTCTAAACTATGTCTAAAATAGGATTTAACAGGACTAAATCATGTTGTGTGGATCACGTCTCCTCTTCTATCAATACTATTTTTAATCTGGTTCAGTAAAGTCTGGGCTTTTTATTTTCTTTTAGCAGACAAAACTTCTTACGTTACGATTTCCTCGTCTTTGCTTCTCTACAGCAAACCAAGTAATCCAAAGTATTCCGATTACGTTACTCACTTTAAGTAATTTAATGGATTACGTTACAAACTACATTTTGGGGTATGTAATCTGTAATCTGTAGGGGAATACATTTTAAAAGTAACCTTCCCAACACTGTGGACGACTGAGGGATTTTACACACATTACTTTTAGAAGAATCAGTAGTAATCAGTGGTCAGTTCTCAGTGTTGGGAGTGTTACTTTTAAAATGTATTCCCCTACAGATTACAGATTACATATCCCAAAATGTAGTTTGTAATGTAATCTATTAAAGTACTTAAGGTGCGTAATGTAATCTGAATACTTTGGATTACTTGATTTGCTGTAGAGAAGCAAAGACGAGGAAATCTTCACATAAGATGTTTTGTCTGTTAAAAGAAAATAAAAAGCGCAGACTTTATTAAAAATATTATTGATAGAAGACGAGGAGACACGATCCATGCAGCTTTAGTCCTGTTAAATCCTGTTTTAGACCTGGTTTTAGACCTGGTTTAGACCTAGTTTAGACCTGGGTTTAGACCTGGTTTAGACCTAGTTTAGACCTGGTTTTAGACCTGGTTTTAGACCTGGTTTAGACCTGGTTTAGACCTGGTTTAGACCTGGTTTTAGACCTGGGTTTAGACCTGGTTTAGACCTGGTTTAGACCTGGTTTAGACCTGGGTTTAGACCTGGTTTTAGACCTGGTTTAGACCTGGTTTAGACCTGGGTTTAGACCTGGTTTAGACCTGGTTTTAGACTTGGTTTAGACCTGGATTTAGATCTGGTTTAGACCTGGTTTAGACCTGGGTTTAGACCTGGTTTTAGACTTGGTTTAGACCGGGGTTTAGATCTGGTTTAGACCTTTAGACCTGGGTTTAGACCTGGTTTAGACCTGGTTTAGACCTGGGTTTAGACCTGGTTTAGACCTGGTTTGGATCTGGTTTAGACCTGGTTTAGTGTCCGGCAATGAGTGGAATTAGAAAAAAAGAAAAAAGAAGGGATATAGCCCAAAATGTAAAAACAGGAAAATACCGCTGTGTAATCCATTTATTTCAACAAAGTAACTGTAATCTAATTCCCACTCACTGAAACAGTAACTGTAACTGAATACACTTACTCATAATTTGTACTCTGATTACATAACTCTGGTTCATGTAATCTGTTACTCCCCAACACTATCAGTTCTGTTTAGCTCCAGACATGATTTAAAATATATTCTGTAACATATTCTGTTACATGATCCAGCTGGAGTGTTGTGTTCTGAATACTTTGAATACTCCATGAAGCTTATATGACATCAAAAATCATACAGTGGACTCCAGGTTTACGACAGGTCCAGGTGAGACTTACTGGACTGTGACTGGCTGAGTCCCAGTTAGCCCCGCCCCCTCCGCGGTGAAGCTGCACTTGTGCAGAGACTCGGGTAAAGGGTTGGTCAGGGTCAGATCCACACAGGACGAACAGTTCACACACACTTCCCCTTTCACCTAAAGAGGAAGGAAACGGCTGATTACTAACAATAAATGAAATGTAAAATACTGATGTTGAAACGCGTCTGATTTGTGTTTTTTATTTATTTATTTATTTTAATTAACACTTGAAAAAATGCAATAAAAAAAATGTTAAAGTCACATTGTAATGTTATAAGTCATAAGTTATAAAGTTGTTACCTCCTCAAAAACAGACCTGGAGTTGTGTTTTGTTTCATTCACACGTTTGAGTAACTCTTTATTATTAGTCTGTCTACATCTCCAAAGCTCAACATGCTCTGTTCCACTTTGTGATGTCATGAAGCTGTAGTTTTCATGTTAACAGCTCCTTTTACCTTTTGTAGAGATTGGAAATTCCAGGGCTGAAATTGTCCAAACGATTCTAGTGAAGGTGTAAAACTACGTGTACACCGAAACCAATCACCGTATCACCATATCGGAAATTATTTGCATCCAGACATGTCGTTTCTGTGTCTGCAATCCTTCCCTATCCACACAGCTTTGAGCATATTTGTTTACATTTTACAGAAATGAAAACTTAAAACCACATGGCTCATTTGCATAAACTAAGAGCTCAAAAAAAAAAACAGCTCGATATTGTGTCGCTGATGCAGTTCAGCTTCTGTCGGACTAAAGGACACGACTCAGTGGAATATGAGTGTTCTTTCTGTGACAGAGAGGTGTTCTGCTGATGGTGAGTCTGTTCTGTGTTTCTGTCATGTTGGAGATGGTTCATGTTAAACTTTTCAGAAATTATACATGTGCAGGTCGTACACACAGACACACGTTTCTATGAATGGACATATATTCTAGCCTTTTAGCGTTTTGTCGGTAAATTACTTCACATTACATCAGCATATCAGCGTTTTCAGGTGTCCAAACAGTGTCGGTTGAATTCGTGGGAGCTGGAGGCACCAGATCATTCCATCTCTGGAGCCGTTTTCCATCGGATTAGTGTGAACGAACACTGCACCCACAACGAAAACGACTTGAATACGCACTGAACGTGTGGACGGGGCCTTAGTATGAGTTTAAAAACACAGTGGAGCACTTCCTGTATTACCACATGGCATCAAAAGGTGTAAATACACAGGGTTTTGTGTGTTAAATGTGTGTGAATGAACCAAAACACAACTCCAGGTCTGTTTGTGTTGAAAGAACATTACAACATAGATCTGAAAACAGCGTGATGATACAACTCTTTAAGTTCCGTAAGATCAGAAGATATGACCCTGTTTCAGTTTGTCTGTGAACTGTGGACTGTGGTTGTGGTTTGAGCGCTGAGTCAGTCACATGTTTTAGAGGAAGTTTAAACCAAAAGTGAAATTCAGTGGAAAAAACAAAACACTGTAACATCCTGTATCATCAGAATGTGTAAAGCAAGTTTCAATGAGACAGATGCTTTTGAGCCTGTAACAAAAAAAAAACTTTAGTTCCGATGTTGAAATGTTTTTTTTTTTTTTTTAGACTAGACTTAAGACTTAGACAGACCACAAGAGAAATGACTCGGACACAGTAGCTCAGACATCACATTATATCGCAATAACAAAGAGTAAAAACTAAACTATTTGACATCAGTCTCTTGCTATTTTTTTCTTTCTACTTATTTAGAATTTTTTATTGCTGCTTCTAAATATGTAGCAATAAAAAATAGCAAGACTGGTGTCAAATAAAGCAATAAAATAATAACATGAGACAATTTGTGGCCTCAAATTCAGGAAATTTTGAATATAATGAATAAATTGAACTTTTTGTGGGGTCATTGTTTCTCCAGTTAAACCTCAAAATCAGGATTGTGGTTCCATAAGATGCTCCATGTTTACTATTTATTTAACGTTTATTTAACTGTAGTTTGTATGGTGGCCTTGAGTGCCCACAAAGGTGCCTATAAATAAAATGTATTATCATCATCATGTAGATTAGATGTAAATAAAGAAATCATGTAAAAACAAGAAACAAAACAATGGTAAACATTTATAAACCAGGATTTTGAATTTGCCAGACTCCCTTAATAATTCATATTTTGTGATCACTTTGCTCCATCCTGTTGTTTATGAGCTATAATACTCCCTACAACTGTACAACAACCAACCCTTATGTAACAGATAATACTCCCTACAACTGTACAATAATCCACTCTTATGTAGCAGACAATACTCCCTACAACTGTACAACAACTCACCCTTATGTAGCAGACAATACTCCCTACAACTGTACAACAACTCACCAGTATGTAGCAGATAATACTCCTACAACTGTACAACAACTCACCAGTATGTAACAGATAAATCTCCTACAACTGTACAACAACTCACCAGTATGTAACAGATAATACTCCCTACAACTGTACAACAACTCACCAGTATGTAACAGATAATACTCCCTACAACTGTACAACAACTCACCAGTATGTAACAGATAATACTCCCTACAACTGTACAACAACTCACCAGTATGTAACAGATAATACTCCCTACAACTGTACAACAACTCACCAGTATGTAACAGATAATACTCCCTACAACTGTACAACAACTCACCAGTATGTAACAGATAATACTCCCTACAACTGTACAACAACCCACCAGTATGTAACAGATAATACTCCCTACAACTGTAAAACAACTGACCTGAGCTACTGTGTCCAAATAATTTCCCTTGTGGATCAGTAAAGCTTGTTTAAGTGTAAGTTAAAGGGTCCGTACAGTAGTAGTAGTAGTAGTAGTAGTAGTAGTAGTAGTAGTAGTAGTAGTAGTAGTAGTAGTAGTACAGCAGTAGTAGTAGTACCTGTATGTTTATGTGCGGCTCGTCCAGTACGATGGTCTTCTGGGCTTTACAGAAGTCCATGGTCTGTTTGTCCACAGACAGAGCAGACACCTGGATGAGTCTGTCTGAGGTCAGGGCCGAACCGTAGCTCTGATACTCCAACTTCAGAGGAACACGCAGCTCTGCAAGGAGAACAACAACAAAATCCTATAATAATACAATAATAATACAATAATTTAAAAGTGACAGTGAGTGAGTTTATGTGCTTGAGTATCTCGGTTATGATCGGGTTTTTGAGTATCGTGATTATCTGAGTGTTCATGTAGAAGCAGTGTCCTGACTTCAGTATCCTGGATGTGTCAGTATCCCGGTTATGAGAAACCAGGAGACTCTCACTGGGTTTTTCTCAGAGAATCGAGGATACTGTGGCCTGTAGATGCAGTATCCTGATTTTAGTATCCTGGATGTGCCAGTATCCCGGTTATGAAAAACCAGGATTCAGGTAACAAAAACGGCAGCAGCAGTTACTTTCCCAAAATGATTCAAACTTCTACCAGGAGTTTTTATATTATTTTATACCTTTAAACAAAATAAAGCAGTATGCTGTTTAATACATTCACCTTTTAACTAAGGCTCGACTGATATTTTGGTTAGCCGATATTATCGGCTGATGTGGACACGATACGGACATATCGGCTATCGGCCTAAATCGGGGGTCTCCAACCTGTAGCTCAGAACCTACCAGTAACTCTCCACCCTCTTTCAAGTCGCTCACCAAGGGATTTCTGAATTGCACGTACTGTCCTGAATAACTCAAATGTTCTAAATTAAATGCCTATTGCCCATTATTATTGTAAAACTATCATTCTGATGCCTAACTTTGTGCACTCATAAACAAATAATGTTTTATATTTTATCTAACTGTACCCTATCTATGTCTTGCCATGGATCTTATGTATACTTTATTTTTTGTCAACGCTAAAATGAGTAGCTCTCTGGAATTTTCGTTTTGTAAAGGTAGCTCACCCAAGGAAAATTGTTTAGGACTTGTTGCCTAAATATTGCCGATATGGGCCGATAGTCGACGTGGGCATGTTATCCCTCATTATAAAGCTCAGACTCTCTACATTACAGCACTTAAATAAAATTCAGAGACAGATAAATGTCCTAATATGTCAATATCTATCAGAGGATTATTTTGTCTGTGTCTGTGATGTCGTATTTGTCAGGCTGGTGCCACCTAGTGTCTCCAGTCAATTTCACTTCTCTCCAGCAACTAGGTCAGGAATCAAAATACACTAGACGGTTTTGCAAGAACTGCGCAAGTGCAAGTTCAGGCACCAGTCAATTAGTAAAGAGTCATATATTCTGTGTTGGCAACAATTCCCGAGGTCAAGGATTTAAAGAACAAAGAGAATGTTTGGTGAATTTTATCAAGGGGAAAGATGTTATTGTCCTTCTTCCAATGGGATTTGGGAAAAGCTTAATATTCCAGTTAGCCCCGTTACCAGCGCATTACATATGTGACTACCAAATAGCAGCGATTGGTTAAATAAAAAAAGTATCTGCCTACCGTCGAGCAAACAAATTCTAACACTGCGAGGTCAGACGGTTTCCACAAAGTGAAACCGGCTGATGACGCCGTACTGCCCTTCACTAAATATATCCGCTCTTATATCGACTATCAGCAGCTCCAAAGCTCCTTTTATCAGTATCATACCAGATCCAAAAAAATCTATATCGGTCGGGTCCTGCTTTTAACTCCAGGCTCACCTCTGTGTCACTTGTGTTGCTCTTGAACTAAACTGACGCTGTAAGACTCAGTATTTTGTTGTATTTTTCAGCTGTTAAAAACGGCTTTTACTGAAGTTGTCTCAGTGCTCCACAGTCTCATGTTTGAACTTGAAAGTGTATATTATTTTTTGTTGTTAGAAACCTGTAAAAACCTTTAAATTCGCAAAGTTTTAGTAAATATCCAGGATAAACTGATGGAGCATGAACACAGTGATATGAGTGTGCTGGTTTCTCTGAGTGCAGGTAAATGGTTTTATAGGTCAAAAATACCTAAAAACAGATCTGGCCTGTAACTTGGTCTGGTCTCCATCAAGCTTCTTTTAAATTACAGGCAAACTATTTAAAAATCCAAAGCTGACAGTATAAAGTCAAGACCAAAGCCTCATTCAGACTGCAGCTGTCCAGAGGTTTATTTGCGCTGTGACCCTCAGAGCACCGCTGTTGTGTCTCTGCCTTTGAAACTATACACGCGAGAACTGTTCACGCCAAAACTGCGGCTACAGAAGCATGTTACCACCACCGTGTGCAGAGTGAATGAATAATGAAAACTATTTGATATTATGATTTAACTTTATAGACCTTTTTTACAAAGGCTGCGTTCAGACTGCAGCCTGAAGTGACCCAAATCCGAATTTTTTGGCTTCTATGTGACCTGTATCTGATCTTTTAATGACAGTCTGAACGACACAGATCAGATTTTTTCAAATGCGACCCAGGCCACTTCGATATGTGCTCCTAAAACCGATACATATCCGATCTTTTGACATGCAACTTCAGTGTGAACGGCCAAAGCGCATTCACTCGACCTACACGTTATCAACAAGCCACAAATGTCACTATTCTGCGCTGAAGTAGGCGAAAATTGTTAATGAACTCTGTGAAGCGAAGCGCATCTCCACTCACCACCCTTGGCTACGTCTCCACATCCACACGTTCCTTTCAACTGACATTGCTGCCGCTGTCCTACTTAACGCCACGGCCAAAAACCTCGTCCTTCTCCTTCTCAATCTCCTCTTTAAAACAAGTAAGTTGTTCATGTTCTGGCTCCGGTACGAGAGGAACTTCAAAATTGCCAGGTGCTCAATGCTTGCATCCATGTTTGGACAACTTCCATAAATACAGAGTACGCTCGCTGCGGTTGACGTCATCGTGTCTCCAGTGCGCATGCGGGACACTTTCGGGCCGTTTAACGTTCACACTAGGGATCACATACAAGTCGCTTTTAATTGGAAATGTGGATGACCTCGCAAAAACATCGGATTTCACAAAAAATTCGGAATTGAGCGTTAATCCCTGCAGTCTGAAAGTAGCCAAAGACCGAAAATGCCACGCTTTAAGTTTGCGGAACTCCTGGTTAATGGTTTTCTGTGACAAAATGTGTGTGTAAATGTGTGTCATATTCTCCAGCAGCTTCATAAATCTGCCCCATCACCAAATCTTCAACCAACAAGCTCCACAAAGGATAAACATTCTAACATGAAGAATTTATCCACAATTATCAAGGGAAGAAAGACGAAAACTTAAAGGAGAACAATGACGATGCATTAGTGAATTATTGAGTAGGGATGTAACGATATTAAAATTTCTCGATATTATCACGATATACATCCCACAGTACGATATTTACTGCGATATTCTGTAGAAGCTAATAAAATTGTGAAAATGCAACGTTTTCCTTGCCTTGATATGACTTTAGTTGTGACATAAACCAGAGAATTAACATTTAAATGTGCTTAAAAATTATGATTCTTATTATTATTTGTATTACTTTTCCTGTAGTCTGCACTGAAATGGAGCAAAGGATCATGGTATATGTAGTTTACCCAGGGATTTTGCTGCACCAAAACAATAAATTTAAGTTTTTAATTTAAGTATTATAGTGAGACTTTTGACGATACGATTTCACGATATTTCAGTTATTGTTACATCCCTACTACTGAGCAAAATTAACGTTATGGTTTCGTAGAGATGTCTCGCATTCGAACCGCACAAATCTATCCATCTGTGCTAAAATTGACATCATGAAATTGATTTTTAATTTTAATTGTAGAATCAGTCTGAGTGAACAAGTTACTTCTGTTTTATTCATGACCATAATGTTTTGTTCAGTAGTTCACTAGTTCACTAAGCGTCGTCATTGTTCTCTTTTACGTTTTCGCCTTTTTTACCTTGATAGTCGTGGATAATTTCTTCATGTTAGAATGTTTATCTTTTGTGGACCTTGTTGGTTGAAGATTTAAACCAGAAGTTCCGCAAACCTAAAGCGCGGCATTTCAGGTTGTTGTGAGAAAGGTCTATTGTTATAATCCTGTACATAAATACAGTATCTCGTCATGCAGCTCTGGTCTGACCTTGTCCAGGCTCGATGTCCACCTTCTGAGAGCTGAATCCACAGCTGTCTCCCAGTTTTCCGTTGTAGGAGACGCTCAGAGCGGAGAACATGACGCTGCAGCTCCTGGCCTTCATGGAGTGGTTTGAGAGCAGAGCGAAGATCTCAAAGTCTGAGCCCACCACCATCCCCTCCACCAGCTTAATCTGCAGCACAGGAAACAGCACAGCTACAACACCACAGCTACATGAGTAATATCTGCTCTCAGGATCTATTTATATATTTTTTATTTCTTTGAACAATTAACTAAAAATCAAAACAATCAAATAACTGATGGAAAAAGGTGATATATTTATTTGAGGTGAACATTCAGTTTAGTGGATGCATTTGAATGAATATTTTTTATGTATTCTTCATTTAACAAAAAAAGTCCCTGAGATTTAGAGTTTTATTTTTTCAGGGGAGTCCTAGGTCCACAGGGGAGGAGAGTGTTGTACGTGTTTTGAGGCTACGTTTATATGATGAGGGTCTGAACAGAAGACACAAAAGTGGCATCGCGTCTTCACTTTTTATTCCGCGTTTCGACGAGAGTTTTCGGGAGGAAGTCTGTGTTCATACGGTGACGCTAAATTGTGTGGAATTCGATTGTGTATGCATGTCAGGTGGTTCGGTGGTGATGTATGTGACGTAAACGTGTACGTAACGTGAGCAGATCTGACCAGAGTTTTGCGTCTTGGGCAGTGTAGACAGAAACGCGTATTCAACTTTTCCACTCTGGAGGGAGGTTTCAGATTTTTGCATTTTTAGCCTCAAAAACGCCATCACCATCTAAATGAAAGGCACTTCCGATAAAATATTTTGTCATTTTTACCCGCATGTGTTCTCGTGTAAACAGGCGCTTAGAATGAAGAAGAGACCGGAGCTCCCAGAGGAAATCAAGAATTTGCAAACTCATAACACATGATATATCATATAGAATCTAGTTGTGACATTTGTGTTTTACCTTGAGGTGCAGCCCTGGCTCCAGTCCTTTCTTCTGCAGCTTGTTTCGATGCTGAGCTTTTTCAAAGACTCTCCTCTCCTCCTCAGATCCTGTGGACGAGACACAAAGGACACAGAATGGCAGCCTCGTTTCTGTCAGTCTGCCCCAGGGCAGCTGTGTCTTATGAATAAAAGTGGACTGAATGAATACAGTACAACATTTAAAAGTGATGCTGAACATCTGTCACATATAGAAGAATATTGCATCATTATTAATGCTAGTACTTGTACTTGTGAGTGATGTAGTACCTTCTGCGTACTTGTACTTGTGAGATGTAGTACCTTCTGTGTACTTGTACTTGTACTTGTGGTGATGTAGTACCTTCTGCGTACTTGTACTTGTGGGTGATGTAGTACCTTCTGCGTACTTGTACTTGTGGGTGATGTAGTACCTTCTGCGTACTTGTACTTGTGAGTGATATAGTACCTTCTGTGTACTTGACTTGTTGTACTTCTGTGTACTTGTATGGGTGATGTAGTACCTTCTGTACTGTGAGTGATGTAGTACCTTGTACTTGTACTTGTGAGTGATGTAGTACCTTCTGTGTACTTGTACTTGTGAGTGAGTGATGTAGTACTGTACTGTATGATGTGTACTGTGTACTGTGAGTGATGTGTACTTTACTTGTGAGTGAGTGATGTAGTACTGTACTGTACTGTACTGTACTGAGTGAGTGTAGTGTATGTACTGTGTGTGTGTATGTACTGTACTTACTGTGTACTTGTACTTGTGAGTGATGTAGTACCTTCTGCGTACTTGTACTTGTACTTGTACTTGTACTGATGTAGTACCTCTGTACTTGTACTAGTACCTTTGTACTTGTACTTGTGAGTGATGTAGTACTGTACTGTACTGTGTACTGTGTACTTGTGAGTGATGTAGTACTGTATGTGAGTGAGTACTGTACTTGTACTTGTGAGTGGGTGATGTAGTACCTTCTGCGTACTTGTACTTGTGAGTGAGTGATGTAGTACCTTCTGTGTACTTGTACTTGTGAGTGATGTAGTACCTTCTGTACTTGTACTTGTGAGTGAGTGATGTAGTACCTTCTGCGTACTTGTACTTGTGAGTGATGTAGTACCTTCTGTGTACTTGTACTTGTGACTGATGTAGTACCTTCTGCGTACTTGTACTTGTGGGTGAGTGATGTAGTACCTTCTGCGTACTTGTACTTGTGGGTGATGTAGTACCTTCTGCGTACTTGTGAGTGAGTGATGTAGTACCTTCTGCGTACTTGTACTTGTGAGTGATGTAGTACCTTCTGTGTACTTGTACTTGTGTGAGATGTAGCACCTTCTGCGTACTTGTACTTGTGGGTGATATAGTACCTTCTGTGTACTTGTACTTGTGAGTGATGTAGTACCTTCTGCGTACTTGTACTTGTGAGTGAGTGATGTAGTACCTTCTGTGTACTTGTACTTGTGAGTGATGTAGTACCTTCTGTGTACTTGTACTTGTGAGTGATGTAGTACCCTGTGTGTACTTGTACTTGTGAGTGGGTGATGTAGTACCTTCTGCGTACTTGTACTTGTGGGTGATGTCGTTCCTCTCGTCGCAGCCTACGGCTTTGGTGCTGATACATTGTCCCACAGACTTGGTGGAGCTGCTCATCTCCACCACTTTCCCGTTGGGCAGCTGGATCATCTCCACCACGTCTGCATTCACCTGGAGACACACGAGCGCACGAAACTGTTTAGTCCACAGGTCTGAAGGTTGGCGGTTCAAATCCTGCTCTCGACATGAACATAATTGGTTAAGCGTCAGTGTATGAATGTGCGTGTCAACTTTTTGGAGCTTTCTACCATGTGATAATGTTCTTCTCTCATCAGAAACATACCTGAAGAGGATTACTATATTTTTCAGACTATAAGTGTCACTTTTTTCATGGTTTGGGTGTTTACGGTGCAACTTATATATTAAAATGTTGAGAGTGAAGTGTGGAGAGGCTCTAGTCTTGTGTGTCAGTATCTGCTGCTCCTGTTCCTTCTGTACCACTGTCACTTGGCTCTACTGCACATGTCTCCTGCAGAAACAGCCTCTGTCCTGTCTGTATCATGTCAGTCGATCAATTTAACATTTAAACAAACTTATAAAGACGACTGAGAAGACTGAACACAAATGACCTCAAAAAAGAAAATCAGATTCTGTAGATTACAAAACGCAAGTCGTGAAATCTGCAGCTGAAAACGATAATCGAGCAGCAGAAAGAAAGTTTGGAGTGAGAGAGAAACTTGTGACACCGAGAGGATGCACCATGAAACTTTCCTGAAGTCACTGGATGGATGGACAAAACCTGGACTTCAGTGACACTGAAACCATCCTGTCGGGATTCAGAAAGACCGGAATAACTGTAACTGGAATGAAGGTCGCGGAGTTGCTCAGAAGTGACACCGAGGATGAAGAATTGAATGGATTTAGTGATTTGGAGTGAGATGGAGGGTTTGGTAAACTTGTTTTGTTCTGTTGTTTATGTTATAGTTGTCTGAAGAACTGTTCATATGTGACGTTAACAGTGTTGTTCTCTCTTCTATTGTTTTTACTACAACTTGACCTTCAAGATAAAATGTCAGTTCCTGGTCTGTGATTTTATACAATTAATTTCCCCCAAAAAGTGCGGCGTATAGTCTGAAAAATACGGTTTCTGTCTTCGATACATGTTGGAGTAATTTCTTGATCTTTCTCTTTCTCGAATTTAAACCCTCCTTATCGTTAGCAAAACTATCCTGTCCAAAGCTGAGCCCAAAAGCTGACATCACCCATCCTCCTGCACGGCTGTTTTCTCATAAATAAACAAAAATCTGATACATACAATAAATGTAGAAGAAACCCACCTCAGCGAATATAAAGGGAGCGTCATATTTCTTGGTGAGCTCTCCCTCTTTGATGGCCTTCACCGAGGCAGGTCCACAGCAGAAGATCCCTGACACAGAAGGAAATCAGAGAGAACAAGCATTTAACTGTGATGAATAATTAAAAGAGTTTTTAGACACACAGTTTTCAATTTCTACCATAGACTGTATAAAAAAAGTGGACTAAGGGAGTGTGACGTCACCCACAGTGTTCGGCTCAGCTCAAATGAAACTTGTGATGTTACAGGGGAGTGTGCTTATGTTCCCTCATTTCAAAATTTTTTATATTTTTTTTCCCCAAAATTAGGCCCTATGTTCCTAATGTAATGTAGAGGTCATGGTGCAAAGGATCCTGGGTTGAAATGACTCTGAATCAGCCCTTTAAATGCCGTATAAAAATAAAAATGACTTCAATTAGAGTTTCATTTTGAGAAAAATCTTAAAAATGAAGGAACATAGAGCTGTGGGAACACATGAATAACCCCAGTTACAGGAGGGAATTTGGAGGCTCTACTTCAGGGGTCTTCCAAATAGCTCGCCGAGGGATTCCTGAATCATACGTATTGCGCTGAATAACTAAAATTTGATTGATTAACTGCCTATTAACATTATAAATGTATAACTTTGATGTCTAACTTTGTGAACTGATAACTGCATAGTGGTTTTATAGGCCTCTGACTGTACCTGAGGCTCACTGTGGATCTTGTATTTCCTCAGTTTCTGGCAACACCTAAATTAGTAGCTCTCTGGCATTTTCATTTTACAGAGTTGCTCACAGAAGGATAAAGTTTGGAGACTCCTGCTCTATGTTATGAATAGGATTTTTTTTTTGATGGACAAAATAGCGAAAACAAACACCAGGATCATGTAGGGTGGGTTTTAATATGAACATTTTAAGACCAAAATGACGAGGCTCACAGCAGCAGTTACAGAGAGACGGACGACAATATTTCAATGTAAATCAATGGGAGCCAGAGTCATAAGGAGACGGAAGAGCCACATGTGAGCTTCCTATTTGGAACGCAACGGCTATGTCCATTTATATATACAACCTATGATTTGTGAACTATGTAGACAGACTATTTTAATGAATTTAACTGAGTAAAACATGTCTGGTTCATCACATGTTTCGCCTGGTCTATGGGACAGCGGTCACATGACAGTGATCAGCTGAAGAGCCTGTTCTATCTCCAGTGAAGTGTATCACAGTGGACAGAGACATGTGACTGGAGGCTGGTGGTTTACTCTTGAGGTTTGACTTGTGAGCTTTAAGACATGTTATGTTGTTACCCAGGGTGTGAAATACCCGTCATTATTCGAGGGGGTCCCCGTCTCCAAACTGTTGAGCAATACAGACTCAAATGTGAAAAAAGACACCACATTTAATGCCACAGAGCCTATAACAGGGGTATTCAACTAAAATTTGAGGAGGTCCAGTGAGAGAAAATCTCCTCAAGCAGATGTCCAGGACATCAGAATGTCTAACTTGTGTTATGACTGTGATACAGAAGCAGCAGGTTTTATCAATGTCTGAATGTATGAACAACAGAATCAATGAAAATACAAGGTAAAAACATTTCAACAAAATGTACTGTTAACACCGAAACACACAGTAGGTCTGCATTATACACAGGGCTGCAGTTTAAAATTAATTGAAGAAAATAAATAAAATGGCTAAATTGTGCATCTTAAAACAAAGTGCTTAATTTCAGATTAAAATCAATTGCAGCCCACCAGGACCCGTAGTCCACAGCACATTCTCACTTTCCCCGCAAGAAATCAGCGCACAGACAACAGCACAACTCGAACCCAGTCCATTATGCACTGGTTTTGCTCACCCCCGTCTGGAACCAGGACATGGAGGACGGAGCCTCTGGACCAATCTGACCAACACAATCTGAGGACGGCACAAGGCCACGAACCAGACCCTCAATCCTGTCCTGAGGGGGTGCGCACTACAGTGAGTGTCCTGTGTCTTTACCGCTGTTTCCCAAACTCAGAGCTTCTACTCCGGGCTGATGTGAGGTGAGTTTGTACAGAGATCTACATGCTGCTGTTTTATGAGTTCATGGTGATAACTTAAGATGAGGACGATCCGCAGTGTTAACGGGAAGTAATTTGACCCCCTCTCAAAATTTAGCTTTTAAGGCTTTTTAGGGGGCACTGTTTTAACCTCATCAAAAACAGACCTGGAGTTGTGTTTTGTTTCATAACCCTTTACTATTAGTCTGTTTACATTTCCAAAGCTGAAATGTAAAGTTCCTTGTACATGGTACTCACCCTCACTGGTCTCCTGGGGGGTGGGGTCACTGGCCTGCCACCCGCTGTACTCAGGCCCCAGGTCAGGTCTGGACATCCAGCTGTCCACCCAAACATGGAAGTTCCTACAAAACAAAGTCGTGGGCTGGTAACATAATAGTTGCTGGGAAACAGTTATGGAATTACCTCTACCTCTATATGTTTATGTATTTGCTGTCCATTCCCAACGAGAAAACAAATGATAAACAACTAGGCAGGATTTTTTTTTCCATCTTAAATACAATATTAACTATGTTTTATTGACATGAGTACTCTCACTTGTCATGTGCCGTTTAAATTGTATATTAGAAAAATAAAACAATCATAAAATGTATGGACTGACCAGATGGAGTCGTCAGACAGGTTCTCCAGGTCTTCGCTGTACAGCTTCTCGATCAGGAGGTTGGCGTTCGCGTCGTGGG
>NW_026571515.1:13535770-13595770 GCF_026225935.1 Boleophthalmus pectinirostris | reverse complement strand
CAGTTTTCTATTTTGAACATCTGGTCATCTCAAATCCTAGACCTGTGTGTATTTCTGTTGAGTAGAATTAGAGCAGTTACAGGTTAATAGATGATGCTCGCAGACGTGTACCTCCAGAGCAGTGGGATTATAGCTCCAGACCTGGCAAACATCACCGCTGTTAACGTAACGTGTGCGGCGGCGGTGGCGAGTGTATGATAGACACACGCCCCAGTCAAACTCTGATCGCCACAAAAGTGTTGAAACAAGCCAGAGCAAGAGGAAACTCTTTATAGGTTTTGTGCTTTGGTTTGGCCTGTACTGTATGTTTGAATCATAACTGTAAAATGGAAAACATAAAGATAATAATAACCTTTATTTAGGGACCAGAATTTTAAAATAAAAAACTGGGACATCCCCTTTTTTTTGGTGATTGGTATTAATAAATTTGTGAAACGAGTCAGTATAGTCACATTTTCTTTGTGTTTTGGTCGTTTTTTAAGAGGATTTTTTGCATTTTACCTAAACAAATTACAATGTATGTAATCTCTTTACTGTTGGCAGGGATCAGATTGGTCAAAAATAGGGACATTTCTTGTAAAAACCTGCGACAAATCACTGGTTTTGGATAAATCTGCTGGGACAGGAGAGACATGGCTCAAAACTGGGACTGTCCCGGGTAAATTGTAGCCTGATTCATCAGCCGTTTCACTTTGTGGAAACCGTCTGACCTCGCAGCATTAGGATTTGTTCGCTCAACAGTAGGGAGGTACTTTTTTTCATTTAACCAATCGCTGCTATTTGGTCGTGACGTATGTAATGCACCACCAACGGGATTAACTGGTAGCTTTTCCCAAATCCTGTAGGAAGAAGGGCAATAGCGTCTTTCCCCTTGATAAAATTCACTAAACATTCTCTTTGTTCCGGCTTTAAATCCTCGATCTTGGGAATCGTTGCCAACACAAAATGCATGGCTCTCCTGGGGGTTTTGCGAACCGTCTAGTGTATACTGATTCCTGATCTAGTCGCTGAAGAGAAATGAAATTGAGCGGAGGCACTAGGTGGCACCAGCCTGGATAGATAAATAGGGACGTCTGGTCACCGTAGTATGGAGTGGAGCACTTTCTGAATCACCACATGACATCATAAGGTGGAACTGATTGTTTTCTGTTTGAGAGAAGAACTCCTAACCCTAAATACGTAGTTTGTGTGTTAAACATGTGTGAATGAAAAAAACAACAACACAACTCCAAATATGTTTTGATGAGTTCCCAGTTTTGAACTCTGTGTCTCCTGTATCAGCAGATTTGTCCAAAACCAGTGATTTGTCCCAATTTTATACAAGAAATGTCCCAAGTGTACCTATTTTTAATCAATTTGATAATGACCAGCAGTAAAAAGAGGCATACATTGTAATTTGTTTTGGTAAAATACAGAAAAACTGCTTAAAAACGACCAAAACACAAAGAAAATGTGACTATACTGACTCATAGTTTCATCATGAATGGGCCTAGTGCAGAATAGTTTTCCTTAATTCTGCACTCATTTCACAGTTTTATCATTACCAACCACCACAAACCGAGAGTGTCCCAGTTTTTATTTTGAAAACCTGGTCACCCTGAGTACTGATACTGTCGATCTGGAAATATCGCAGTACAGGCCCTTTAACCGAGCGCGGCCTATCCTCTCGTCAGCTAGTTTAGCCTGTGTGGACGCCTTTTGACACACATCTGCACCCCCCCTCGCCCAGAAGTGTTGAGACTTGCCAGGACACGAGATCCAATAAAACTCAACGGCGGTAAAAGTGGCGGAGAGCCGGAGCGATGGCGGCGGAGGAAGAGGGCGATCTGACTGTGGGATAAAGCATTGTTTCATTTGTGTGCTGATAGCTGACGTTTCACAGGTTTTTGGCTCCCGTTCAGAAGTGTGAACACAATACGTCTATTGAGATGTCGACTCGGCAGCACCCTCCCGGCCCGAGCGCCAGGCTGGCTTTAGCGCCTCCAGCTAACACCTCATGCAGCCACACACGCGCTACTGCTACTTTCACTTAGGCCCGTGTGACCAGACGTCCCAGTTTAGACAGTCGCAGTTTAGAGTCCCGTGTCCCCTGTCCCTGCAGATTTATACTAAACCACTGATTTGTCCCAAGAAATGCCCCACGTATCCATATTTTTGACCGACGTGGGGCATAGATTGTTATTTGTTTCGACAAAATACAGAAAAGCTGCTTAAAAATGACCAAAACATAAAGAAAATGTGATTATACTGACTCACGTTAGTTCCTTAATTACGAACTCGTTTCACAGTTTTATTACTACCAACCAGAGATGGGGAGTTGTAAGTCGTGACTTGAACTCGAGTCAGACTTGAGTCACTATTTTTAGGACTTGAGACTTGACTTGATTAAATGGACCAAGACTTGGGACTCGACTTGGACTTCAGGCCCTGTGACTTGAGAAAACTCGGTGCTTCTCCTAAAAAAAATACATGCTGTATGAAAAAAAAAAATAAACAGACGCCCAGGGAAAACCTATGTTACCCTATGTTAGTTCCTTAATTACGCACTTGTGTCACAATTTTATTATTACCAACCAGAGATGGGGACTTGTGAGTCATGACGTAGACTTGAGTCAGACTTCACTATTTTTAGGACTTAAGACTTGACTTGTTTAAATGGACTAAGAATTGGGACTTGATTTGGACTTGAGGCCCTGTGACTTGAGAAAACTTGATGCTTCTCCTAAAAAAAATACACGCTAGAAAATACTTTTGTCTTTACAGTTGATAAATATGAGTAATTATTATAAAATTGAATAATTTTACAGGAACAAACTGGATCATGTCCCTCCCACTTCTCAGTTTGTTACTTTGGATGAAACTGAAGTACTGTGATGTTTTATCCTCAAATGTACTACAATAGGGTGACCATATTTACGTTTGGGAAAACCCGGACACCTTACCAGGGGTGGGGGGCCTTGACATTGAGCTACTCTCACCTCGCAACCTGTGCACATGGCCTCCCAATTATCCTGACTGGAACGGAAACATAAGATTTTCTTGTACAAGTTATTGTTAAATGCACATTTGCTCTTCGGCGTGTTGCAGACTGACCGACTGTTTGTGTCTGGTCGCTCCTTCTGAGTCACAGAGAGCTACGAGAGACGCTCAATTTAATGTCCCCAATGAAAGGTAATGAAAACCCGGACATTTCCATCACTTAAAAAAAAACAAAAAAAACGCCCAGGACAGGACACAAAATACGGACACGTCCAGGGAAAAACAGACATTTGGTCACCCTATGTTAGTTCCTTAATTACGCGCTTGTGTCACAATTTTATTATTACCAACCAGAGGTGAGGACTTGTAAGTCGTGACTTGGTCTCGAGTCAGACTTGAGTCACTATTTTTAGGACTTGAGATTTGACTTGATAAAATGGACTAAGACTCGGGGCTTGACTCAGACTTGAAGATCAATGACTTGAAAAGACTTGATGTTTCTCCTAAAAAAAATACACGCTTTTAGAAAATTTTATGCTTAATTTTACAGGAACAAACTGGAACATGTCGCTCTCACTTCTGTTTGTTACTTTGGATGTTGGATCTCTAATCCCTGTGTCATTTGTTCATTCGTTTTTCAACATAAAACCAAATGAAAAAAAAAAAAGGATAACAATTTGTTTTTTCAGTTTTCTATTTTGTGTTTAAATGAATAATGGAAAAAGTGATAATGACTTATGTGACTTAAACTATGATGCCGGATTTTGCGCCGCATACGGTCTGAACCAGGACTAAACCAGGACTAAAACAGGACTGAACAGGTCTAAACCAGCTCTAAACCAGAACTGAACCAGGACTAAACCAGGTCTCAGTCCCGGTCTGGTCCCTGTCTGGTCCCGGTTTCCTGATCACCCGACAGTCTACATGGGCGCATGTCTGGGCGAGTCCCGACACTCCTGGTTCAGTCCTGGTTCAGTCTGGTTTAGTTCTGGTTTAGTCCTGGTTCAGTTCTGGTTTAGTCCTGGTTTCACCAGGATCGGGACTGAGACTGGGACTGAGACTAGGACTGAGACCGGTTTAGACCTGGTTCAGTCTGGCATCACAGTTCAAGTCACAGAAACGGTCGTTATCCGTCTTTTCCATTATTAATTTAAACACAAAATCAAAAACTGAAAAAACAAATCATTATTCATTTTTTTTCCTTTTGGTTTTGGAGACAAATAAGGAAGAAAATGGATGTTTTTTCATTTTCTTATTTTTGGTTTTCTATTGAAAAACGAATGAACAAACAATTAGTATTACTCAAGTTTTAAACAATGACAAAAACAGCAATAAAAGGATCCAGAAGTTGCCTATTTGGACATTAAATGCAGCCAATTTTTTTTCTTCTTTTCAAAATTCAATTAAACCAGCAATATTGGAACAAAACAGTCAAAATAATTGTGTTCAGAGCAAGGAACATTCGAATAGTGCCGGGGAGAGATCGCTAGATTACTCAAACATGCACGGAAGACATCGAAAACCTCTTCTGGTCCGTTTTTGACGAGGGAACAATGTTATAACAAAGCAGAAAGCTCCAAAAAGTTGATTTCTCTTAATACCTTGCCTCTAAAAAGCTGCAGTTCAGAGTTTACAGTTTCAGCGACCCATCCAGCGCGCTCAGAAACGGGGGATGTCAGAACTATCCGGAGGTCCGAGCGTCTGGAAGCGTCCATGGGAGCTCTGCGCACATCTGGTCTGCGTTAGGTCTATATTAAGTGTGTGTCAGTGGTCCAGGCCCGGCTGATGGCTATCAATCTCCCCCGGTAATGTGAGGGGAGGGGGGGGGCGGCGGGCGGGAGGCTGGGAGGCCCCCCTGAGAGTGGAGCTAATGGGGAGACGGACGCATTAAGGTGAGGCCTGCGGCAGAGACGGGCCCCACGGCGGAGCTGCGCGGTGAGGCCCAGGGACTTGTTATGACTTGGGTGAAGGTGTGAGGAATATGAAAGAGATTTGATAGCACAACAGTGAAGAGAAGAGAGACAAAGTACGAGTTATTCATAGATGCACCACTAGAGGCCGCCAAAAAGAGCATATTTTGAATAATAAACTATTATTTTCTACGTATTTTGTTGTTTTGAGCTTGTTTAAGTGGCAATACAATAAGATACAATGCATATAATAGACAACACAGCTGACAGTTCCTACAGCTGATGTGTCCTTGGGCAAGACACTTCACCTCAACTCTCTTCATCACTTTTGAGGCTTTCATTGCAATATTTACATCTGACATCTCATGCCTAGACTTAAACAGCTTCCTGAACAAAACAATATCTAGGTAAATTGACTTAAATTAAGAACATTTACTTTATTTGAGTTGATTCAACTTGACGAGTAAAATTATCTACCAATGGAATAAATGTTTTGTTCTTAATTCAAGCAACATTCGATTTTTTTTTTTTTAAATTTTAAGTGCAAAATCTTGTTGTCTTTTTTATTTTAAGTGTAGCAAGTTGTATTTTCATATTTTGAGTACAAAAAGATCATTTTACTTGTTGAGTGAAATTTACTCAAATCATGATAAAACTTTCCTAATTCACGTTGTCTTAACATGACTAGATTTTGTTTTTTGCAGTGTGCTTCCTGTAGTGGGAGGGGACAGGCACAGGAGGCGGAGTTAGGAACAGGACTCAGCTTCAGAGAGAGAGCAGAAAACACAAAACAAATAAAAATACCCCAGCTATGTTTTATGTTGTAGTAAAATTGCCACGATATCGTCACGGTCTTGTCACGGAATTAAACTGTGTGACTTTAGGCAAAAATAAGAATTTTCAGTCCTCTCCTGTGGCTCATAGCACAGTAAACTACATGGACCATAATCCTTTGCGGCTGCGTCATCAGCCAGTGCGCCCTTTGTGGACGCACCAGTGGCTTTTAAGTCTGAGGTCTAGAAGCATTTTGGGTTTGTCGTGACATGAAATGAGGAAGGAGAAGCACTGACAATGCACCGTGTGGTTCACCTCGGGAAATACTCCAACAGGAAAAGTCTCTCAATAAGCCGACACACCGAACATTTTCAAGAATGTGTTCAGAAAATCAAGTCAGGACAAAAAAACTCTACATGAAGCATTTTCAACAGCACTGCCTCATAACAGCTCTCAAGAAATAACGAAACACATCGCAGGATATATAACGAATATATAATGATTTGCCACATTTTCCACGATGGACGGCGTTGGGTTTAAAAGGTTAGTAGCAAAACTGGAGCCAAAATATAAAATGCCATCACATTTAATTTACTACGAGGAGGACTCAAATATATATTGAGTAATAATATGTTTGATGCAGCTTTGTTTATGTTTTACAGAAACAAAACTTAAAACCACATGGCTCATTTTTATAAGCTCTGAAAAAACTGCTCCCTCCTTGTGTGCTGATGCGGTTCAGCTCCTGTCGGACTAAAGGAAAAACAACTTACTCCGCGAGGCTCCAGATTAAAGTTTTATTACAATTGTTTAGTTGTTACTTGAATTTTGCACTTCAACTTCAAAGGCTTTTCAAGCTGTTCAAAATGTCACTGAAATGAAAATAACAATAAATGTACCAAATGACTGATCAAAGCATTTCTTAATGTCAGTCTTGTTATTATGTATATTATCATAATATCGTGCACTTTTGGCATTTCTTGACCCTGAGCCGACACAGGTGTGAAGTGAAAACCAGTTCAGGAGACTTCATCATATTGAGAGAAGACCAAGGGTTAGTCAACAAAGCAAAACGTGGACATTTTCAGATTTTTCAGAAATTTTATGACTACCCGCCACCTGCTTTTTCATCTATGTCTCTTCTTTATTTACACTGTAGACTCTCAAATGGACATGTATAGAATGTAAAAAATAAAGTCAAAACAGTGCCACCTTTTGCTTTGGAACCTCCTTTACGCTTTTCGTTTTGGTTTTTTGGCTTTTGATAAAGAAATGATTTCTATATGAGATCACTGCTGCCTCAAATTATGTCCACCCTACTGTTAGGTGTCATATTGTTTAGTCCTGGTTTAGACCTGGTTTAGTCCTGGTTTAGTCCTGGTTTAGACCTGGTTTCGTCCTGGTTTAGTCCAGGGTTCTGTCCTGGGTTCTGTCCTGGTTTAGACCTGGTTTAGTCCTGGTTTAGTCCTGGTTTAGTCTTGGTTTAGTCCTGGTTTAGTCCTGGGTTCTGTCCTGGTTTAGACCTGGTTTAGACCTGGTTTAGTCCTGGTTTAGTCCTGGGTTCTGTCCTGGTTTAGACCTGGTTTAGACCTGGTTTAGTCCTGGTTTAGTCCTGGGTTCTGTCCTGGTTTAGACCTGGTTTAGACCTGGTTTAGTCCTGGTTTAGTCCTGGGTTCTGTCCTGGTTTAGACCTGGTTTAGACCTGGTTTAGTCTTGGTTTAGTCCTGGTTTAGTCCTGGGTTCTGTCCTGGTTTAGACCTGGTTTAGACCTGGTTTAGTCTTGGTTTAGTCCTGGTTTAGTCCTGGGTTCTGTCCTGGTTTAGACCTGGTTTAGTCCTGGTTTAGTCCTGGGTTCTGTCCTGGTTTAGACCTGGTTTAGACCTGGTTTAGTCCTGGTTTAGTCCTGGTTCTGTCCTGGTTTAGACCTGGTTTAGACCTGGTTTAGTCCTGGTTTAGTCCTGGGTTCTGTCCTGGTTTAGACCTGGTTTAGTCCTGGTTTAGTCCTGGGTTCTGTCCTGGTTTAGACCTGGTTTAGACCTGGTTTAGTCTGGTTTAGTCCTGGTTTAGTCCTGGGTTCTGTCCCGGTTTAGACCTGGTTTAGACCTGGTTTAGTCCTGGTTTAGTCCTGGGTTCTGTCCTGGTTTAGACCTGGTTTTAACCTGGTTTAGTCTTGTTTGGTTTAGTCCTGGTTCTGTCCTGGTTTAGACCTGGTTTAGTCCTGGGTTCTGTCCTGGTTTAGACCTGGTTTAGACCTGGTTTAGACCTGGTTTAGTCTTGGTTTAGTCCTGGTTTAGTCCTGGGTTCTGTCCTGGTTTAGACCTGGTTTAGACCTGGTTTAGTCTTGGTTTAGTCCTGGTTTTAGTCCTGGTTTGAAAAGCTCTATGTAAAACCGACATATTATAATTTTTTTAGTTTTTTTTTTCTCTTCGCCGTATAATTCCATGTATCCTGCTTCATATATTTGCCTTCTGTACGTATTTAAAACGTCATAAACATGAAGAAAAGCCACACTGAATGAGACTTGTTGGTGTGGCGGTGTAATTTCCGTGATTATATAGTCGCTGATGTAGTGAAAGAGCCATCACATCAGCGTTATTTGACAAGTATTACCCTTTGAAACGGCCCTCGTGTGCAGCCTCTTCCCCGCTCTGTCTCCTAAATTATCTTTACAAGACAAACTGGTGTAATTAAAACACTATCTACCCATAAATCAGCCGTAACCAGGGAGCTCCCGGCGGACGGAGAGAAGGCAGAGAGAGGAAGCCTGAGAGAAGGAGCGACGGAGAGAGGGGAGGGAGTGAGATAAATGGCTGTCGACAAGAGCTACTCCTCTGTGTCAGCTCCCAGATAGCCACGCTGACAATGTTTAGACACCCCATTAGCGGTGTCATCCATCTAAAAGGCCCAGCGTGCAGCCTGGAGGAGAGGAGAGGAGAAAGAGAAGAGGAGGGAGGAAGAAGAAGAGGAAAAGGAGGAGGAGGGGGGGGGGACATAACACTTTATTACCGCGGTAGTGTCAGGCTACATCCTCAGCGTGTTACTGCTCATCACGCTGCGTCGCCCGCGGATTCGCTCGACATTTATCTCCGCGAGCAGCCGGAGAGTAAAAGGGATGGATGGAGAGGGAGAGAAAGAGGAGCAGAGACAGGCAGGGGAGCACCAGCAGTGATAAAAGGATAATGGAGAGATGCTGTAAGTATTGACGTTGTAGTTAGGTCGATGCGCTAACACTGTCAGATCCGATTGAATAAACATCTAAATGAAGAGTTAAAGGGGCGCTGTGGAACTTTTCCGGGGGAGGGAGGGGGGAAAGAGGGGCAGAGAGAGGCAAAGGAACGCCAGCAGTGATAAATGGATAATGGAGAGATGCTGCAAGAGATGCTATGTCAATATTCTAACAATTCGGTTATTTAAAAAGTACAACAATCACGACTGAACCTGTGTCTCCAGAGTCTTCACCTGCAGATAGAGACAAGTGAAAGCTCAGAACCTACAGAATTCACTCCCTGAGCTGCAGAGGCTGCACTAGCACTGATTCATGATTTGGTGGCAGGAGCTGGAGTTTAGTAGCCTGATTCATCAGCCGGTTTCACTTTGTGGAAAGCATCTGACCTCGCAGCATTAGGTTTGATGGTAGGCGGGTACTTTTTTATTTAACCAGTCGCTGTTATTTGGTTATGACGTATGTAATGAACCAAATCCTGTAGGAAGAAGAGCAATAACGTCTTTCCCCTTGATAAAATTCACCAAACATTCTCTTTGTTTCGGATTTAAATCCCCAATCTCGGGAATCATCGACAACACAGAATGTCTGTCTTCATCTACATCCATCTCGACGCTTTGTTTACTATTGTGCTGTTCCACAAAAGGGACCCAGACAGGCGCGACGAGTTTGACGTCATGACTCTTCAACTTCCAAGGTTCTTAAAAACCGTCTAGTGTATTCTGATTCCTGACCTAGTCACTGGAGAGAAATTAAATTGAGCGGAGGCACTAGGTGGCGTCAGCCTGGCTAATGGTTTAGTTCCGGGGTGTCAAACATATGGCCCAGCCCGGCTCTCCAAGACCTTTTATCAGGCCTTTGGCTGATTTTCTACTAAAATACTGTAATTATATTTTCTATTAAAATATTGGTAATTTTCTGTGGTGTTTATCACAGCAGCGTCTCCAGCGTCTCTGTACGTGGCCCCTCCCACCAGAGCAGCACAAATGAAGACTTGTCTCTTTCCAAACGCTCTTAAAGGACGATCGTTTTGACTGTTGACCGTGACACCCTCATCAGCAAAATGTCAAAAAGGAGAAAAGTGACACCGAGTGCAGGAGTGCAAGAAAAATTTACTTATTCCTATTTGCATCCAAGTTAATGTTAAACATTGTGTTGAAATTGAATTTTTCTTTAAGTTTCAGGTTGTTCATAATGTTATAATATTTTGTAAAAAAAAGAGTTCATCAATTAAAAAAGATTTCTGTAATAGATGCACAAATATTTGAACTTTTAGTTATTTTTGGGGTTTATATGCCATGAGTTTTCTGATCCGGCCCCTTTGGGATCAAAGTAGGTTGGATACGGCCCCCGGACCAAAATGAGTTTGACACCCCTGTTTTTGGTAGTGACCAATAAAATCAGAGAGATTTGATTGGTCACATCAGAGATTCTGATTGGATAATCTTAAGAAAGGTAAAATAATCAACTTGTCCAGTGCTGAAAACGACCAGGTGCAATATGCAGCTACAGCAGAAGGCTCCTCATCTACTCGTCTCCAAGAGGATGTTTTACTTTGTCTGAAATGCTCCACAGTATGGCTTTAAACATATCCATCTTCACGGAGACAAGCAGCTTATACCTCTAAGAACAGTTTGCAGGTCAGATCTATGGAGAGGCGAGCGGGCTTACAGCAGAAAACATGTTTTTTTTTCATGGACCACAATAAAAGTGAACCTAATTTAACAAAAGATATTTAGATGAGAAAAGACGACATCACATTTTTATTTAGGGTCAACTTCTTTACATTTTTGTTTGTTTTAGACGGAGATAAAACCACACATAAGGTCGATAATCTAGATCAGGTACCAGTCTGTGGATCATACATTATTAACTTAACTTACATTATTTACCTTTTATTTATTATCCGAGTCTGAACAGTGTTTTATTTTGAAAAATTACCAAATTCTCTCCATTACATCTAGTCATCATCGTGATACATTAACCACAAGCTGCAAAATGAGTACAAATCAGACGTCTTTGGAAACGTTTATTATTATATTTACTAAATACGGCAGTTTTTGTGTTGGTAGTATAATTTTATTTTGTCGTATTTATCCGCCAAACCTTAAAAGAAGTTCTGGGAAAATATATTCTGACACTAATCTGGTCCGTGGCGCAAAAAAAAGTTGGCGACCGCTGATCTAGACAGACAAAACTCTCTACCAAAAGGCCGAATCTGGAATCAAACCTGGGAGTTTCTTAATCAAAACTGGCAACGCTAACCACTCTGCCACTTAAAAGCAATTACACCTTCGATACAACGTCCATTATCTCGAACTAACAACTTTACATCCACGGTTAAAAGGGTCACGCAGGACACAGGGAGGGCGCGGGTCCAGTTTTCACTCCCACTCGAACTCTGTCATTAAACCTCGCCGCACAAAACAAACACTTCCAAACGATTAAACGGCATTACGAGTTACTTTGGAAAAAAAAAAAAAAAAACTTTGCGAAGACTTTGGAGTGGTCCCGGCCTCCCCGTGGTCACATTAAGAGCTCCGGGGATAATTTGGCCATTCACTCACAACTGTTGGAAATGGGCATGGCGAGGTACACAATCAGACGTAATTGGCCAATCAACGCGGAGAACAACAATGCACCTCACACTGCGTTACCGAGGGAACGCTTTTTACCAACGCAAAAACACACAAATAACTCTTAACAAGTGCTGGACCTGAGGACAAACTGCTGAAAAAGTTGGAGATTGAATTTTATATTTTGCGTTTTCTTACGTAGTGTCCGTGTTGGGTCATTGCAACATGAGTCAAACCTGTCAGGAAATGGTTAAGGTACATTTTAAGGTCCCCACTGAGAAATTTGGACTCTGCATTTGACCCAACCTTCATCTTATCAGTAGAAGAAGAAGGACCCGTCTCCAGATCTTGAGCTGGTCTTGGTCAGGACTATCTCAACTGGAGATTTTGACCTATTGTCCATGTTTTGGGCTGATGGGGGAGGAAATCTACCCTGGTTCATCAGCCGGTTTCACTTCGTAGAAACTGTCTGACCTCGCAGCGTTAGGGTTCGTTCGCTCGACGGTAGGCAGGTACTTTTTTAATATAACCAGTCGCTGCTATTTGGTCGTGATGTGATGCGTCTCAAACTAACTCAAAAATACCTAGAAAAAAGCAGGCATTGTGACTGTGAGTGCGGTCGCCTCTCCACAGATCTGACCTGTAACTTGGTCTGGTTTGGTCTTCATGAAAGTAGAAAGGTTCAAAGAGCAACAAAGAGCAGTGTAGTTGTCCGGACCTCAGATGGACAGCTGCAGATTTTTTCATTTGTACCAAAATGACGCTGCTGAATCCTAGTCTGATTTATTGGCTACAAAGTGAAATTAGGATTTGTTCGCTCGACCAATCGCTGCTGTTTGGTTGTGACGTATGTAATGCACCAAATCTCGTCGGAAGAAGAGCAATAATGTCTTTCCCCTTGATGAAATTCACCAATCATTCTCTTTGTTCCGGCTTTAAATCCTCGAGCTTGAGAATAACACAGAATTTATGGCTCTTCGCTGATTGGCTTGTGCCCGAACTCGTACTTCCGGGGTTTTTGTGAACCGTGTAGTGTATTCTGATTTCTGATCTAGTCGCTGGAGAGAAATGAAATTGAATGGAGGCACTAGGTGGCACGAGGAAACCTACCCAGACACAGGAACATGTAGGGAGGAGAACTCCACACAGAAAGGGCCAGGTGACCAGAGAGTCAAACCTTGAACCTTGGAATAATAGTCTTTTTTTTTTTTTTTTTGTAGTACTTTTTATTATCCTTTTTTATTCTCCTCTGCATTTCATCCATCTTTTCCAGCAGGCAGCACATGGGGGGGACTCATCTCCATGATTTTCTTGTTAGGCTTGGTCAGGACTTTACCTCTGCTGCATGTTTTAGGTTGATGAGAAAATCCCGGAGGAAACCCACCCAGGGATTGAACCCAAAACCTTCTTGCTGTGAAGCGTGAGGCAGGAGCCAGGATCTTGGTCAGGAGCACTTAGGTTAACTTTGCGGTTTGAAGTTTTGGTAGATTTTCCATGAAATGAAAATACTTATAACATAAAGTATACTGTCCCTAAGTCTTGGCAGTTTCACTCTCATTCTTTGCGTTACACAGTGGCAGAGTGGTTAGCTTTCTTGTAGCCAATAATATGATGCACTGTAATCGAAAAGGTCATTTTACATGATATAAAATGTACTGAAAATCAAACCACAAAATCAACCCACAAAATGAGCTCAACCAGACCGGACCTTCATATGTGTGAATATGACAAGACAGAAATCTTATTTCAATATTACTGCAATATTCACCTCATGAAATTAGTTTTATTATTACTTTCTTTTTTTTTGTAATTTTGTTTTGAAACTAACAGTGCAATACTATATACTTTTTTTTTTTCCAACTACAATGACCTGATAAGAACTTTAGAGCCTCAGTACAGATTTATTGTCTTGCAGCATTACATTTATTATTATTTTTAAATCTTCAATATAGATGTAAAATATATATTTTTTTAATGATCTTCAGTATAGATGTAACATATATATATATTTTTTTTTAAATAATATTCAATATAGATGTAACATGTAATACTTAAAAAATATATATCTTCACTATAGATGTAAAATATAATGGTTCTTTTAAATAATCTTCAATATCGATGTAAAATATGATGCTTTTTAAAATTATCTTCAATATAGACATAACATTTTAATCAACAAACAGACAAAAAATGTGAGTACTTTCTGTAATTCTACCTTCCCGGCGAACAGAACACATTATAATAAAATCCCTGATCCCGAACCCTCGACTTCTGCACTTGGACAACTGTTAATTTACGGCTTAATCTTGTTAGTTTTCCTAATTACTCCAAACAACACAACATCCGCGCTCTGCCGACGGGGGCGTACACCCGCTTGCACCCCCCTCCCCCTCGCCGTGTGGTCCTGGGAGGCTTCGGAGGTAAACATGTTGCCAGCGTTCCCACTTACCCACACGTGCAATTAGCGACGCAGCGCTGGGCTAATTTGGGCCCGGCGCGTAATAGTACATGTAAATGAAAAAGGCAAACAAAGAGAAAGTCCTGATTGATGCGCAGGGGCTTCTCGGGCAGGGTCCGCGTGGGACACTTAGCTGCACAATTCTAATTAAAAAGCCATAGCAGAAAAGCACCGGGAGAAGGTCGTTAGGAGCAAGCTGCTGTGGAGGTATGCCAGGGTAACGCAGGTTTACAGGGGGGGGCACAATGGCACAATGAGAACTACAGTCATTTTCATTATATTATACAAAATGTTAAGTTTTAATATTGTGGGGTAAAGCATTGGCTCATAAATGCATCATAATAAACCACTGTTAAGATAAAATGTTATTAGAGACTTTTTTGTTACCACCACCACCTTTAATTTACTCCCCCCTAATAATGATAACAACAACAACAACAACAACAACAACAGTCATATACAGCTCTTTCCAAACTCTTAAAGTCGCTTTACAATTTCATGCATTATGTATTTACTCCACACATGGTTATGGTAAGGATTTCCAAAATTAAAAACTGGGACACCCTAGTTTGTGGTGGTTGGTAATAATAAAATTTATTTATTTATTTATTTGAAAAGGGACAATGCACATTAATCAAGATCAAAACAATGTAAATGTGCCCGAGTTCGCTGATAAGAGCTCATTTGCATCGGTCGTCCCTTTGCCAGATGTCAAAAAGGCATCATCACCTTAAAAGTTACACATCAAAAATTACACAAATGTACAATAAGTTTGCAAAAATACAATAAAAGTTTTAGTGTTCACACATTTGCGTTTCTAAAAGCCACTCGATGTGTGCACAATCCCTCGTCCAGGTAGAATCCATGGCAAAAGAAGAAATAAAATTTGTCAACTAAAGTTTATTTTGGTCAAATATGTTTCGCTGCTCATCCAAGCTGCTTCTTTAGTTCTGGAACCGACAGTTTTACATGTTATAAAATGTACTGAAAAACTGCTTCTTCAGTTCCAGAAGATGAAGATTTGGATGAGCCACGAAACGTGTTCGACCAAAATAAACTTTTGTCCAGTTGAAAAATTTGAATTTCTTTTTTTGCCAATAATAAATTGGTGAAACGATTGTGTAATTAAGGAAGAAAGTTCTGCACTCGATCCATTCATGACTAAGATGTAAGTCAGTATAGTTACACTTTCTTTGTGTTTTGGTCACTTTTAAGCAGGTTTTCTGTATTTTATTTAAAGAAATGACAACTCGTCCTGTTGACAGGGATCAAATTGGTCACGAGGGACATTTCTAATATAAAACTGGAACAAAACAATGGGTTTGGGTAAATTTAAGAAGGGGAAACCGGGCTCAAACTGGGACTGTCCTGGGGTAAATAGGGACGTCTGGTCTCCCTAGGTCGGTGGGGTACTATTTTAGCCACGTCTCCCATAGACTGACAGAAGAGATGCTGCCGACCTGTACCAACACTCACTCACACTACTGCAGGACACAGAGGAGAGACTCTTTTGGCTCTTCCTCTCCTCAAACACAAATCTGCTGACCCTCCCTGACCAATCCTTCTGTTAAACTGCACTGAGACATTTGCCTGAGACACAAAGACCACTGAGAACCAGCCTTTGCAGATCCGATACCAATTCTGATACTTCCTATACCCGATTTCGATCAATACCAGAGACTGAAAACAGTATTTATTTCCTTTAAACAACATTCCATACGACACAACTGATTGAAACCTGTTATGTAACTGTAATTTGTCTCTCAAATAACTACAGAACAACTCTGTGTAAATACAAATCAAAACTTTTCTCTTTATTTGGAGGTAAATGAACACCTGAGCATTTAGATTTTGTTCATTTTATTTTTATTTATAATTTTTTAACATGTCGTCTGTAAAACAACAACTTTTTCAATGACGACATCTCTGACAAACTTCTACAGTCGCCTCAAAAAGTTTTTAGACTCATTTTTTATCCTAGAAGTCAGAAATGCTGGAAATGTTTTGGTATCAGCACCGATCCAATACAAGCATCTGTTTGGGACTTCTGTACTTAATAATCAGTGTTGGGGAGTAACAGATTACATGTACCGGAGTTACGTAATCAGAGTACAAATTATGAGTAACTGTATTCAGTTACATTTACTGTTTCAGTGAGTGGTAATTGGATTACAGTTACTTTGTTGAATTAAATGGATTACACAGCGGTATTTTCCTGTTTTCACATCTGGGGCTATATCTCTCTCTTTTTTTTTTTTTTTTTTTTTTTTTATTCCACTCATTGCCAGACACTTAACCAGGTCTAAACCAGGTCTAAACCAGGTCTAAACCAGGTCTAAACCCAGGTCTAAACCAGGACTAAAACCAGGTCTAAAACCAGGACTAAAACCAGATCTAAAACCAGGTCCAAAACCAGGTCTAAAACCGGGACTAAAGCAGGACTAAAGCAGGGCTAAAACCAGGTATAAACCAGGTCTAAACCAGGTCTAAACCCAGGACTAAACCAGGTCTAAACCAGGTCTAAAACCAGGACTAAACCAGGTCTAAACCAGGTCTAAAACCAGATCTAAATCCAGGACTAAAACCAGGTCCAAACCAGGTCTAAAACAGGATTTAACAGGACTAAACCATGCTGTGTCTCCTCCTCTTTTATCAATAATATTTTTAATACGGTTCAGTAAAGTCTGGGCTTTTTATTTTCTTTTATCAGACAAAACATCTTATGAGAAGATTTCCTCGTCTTTGCTTCTCTACAGCAAATCAAGTAATCCAAAGTATTCAGATTACTTTACTCACTTTAATTAAATAATTAAGTAAATGGATTACATTACAAACTACATTTTGGAGTATGTAATCTGTAATCTGTAGGGGAATACATTTTATAATATATAGTACTACTACTCTTGAGTATTTTCTAGTCCACCTGCAGTAGTCATATTTTCATAAAAACGTTTGCTTAGCGTCGCAATGAAGAGAGAGAGACGGAGAGAAAGACGACGGTGGGATCAATGGTGCACAAAATTGTTTTTATTGAATGCGTGGCGGCGTTTTTTGTTTTTTTTCCTCGTAGACACAGATAGAGCGTGAGAGTGGATAATGCAGAGGAGGAGGAGGAGGAGGAGGAGGGCACTAAATGAGATTATTGATGTTACACGACGAAGAGAGCGGCGGCGGCGGTCGGAGCGAGGAGCAGGAGGAGCGCTGATCCGTGGACACTTGATTTGGCAGAAAAGGCCACGGCATCGCGACATCGCCGCCGTGACCCCAGGTGCTGACGTGGAGATTGTGATGAAACGCCAGTTGTTTTTCATAATAAAACACGGAAAAATAAAAAACAAAATCCAGCAAAGTTGAGATGACTAAAGAAATTAAGAAAGTTTTATCATGATGTGAGTAAATTTCAAGACGTTTTGTGCTTAAAATATGAAAATACATCTTCTTAAACTTGGTGTTAAACGAGACCAGACCAGACCAAGTTACAGGTCAGATCTGTGGAGAGGCAACCCTGCTCTTAATCCTGGTCCAGTCCTGGTTTAGTCTTGGTTCAGTCCTGTTTTAGTCTTAGTTTAGTCCTGTTTCAGTCTTGGTTCAGTCCTGTTTTAGTCCTGGTTCAGTCCTGGTTCAGTCCTGTTTTAGTCCTGGTTCAGTCCTGGTTCAGTCCTGGTTTAGTCCTGGTTCAGTCCTGGTTTAGTCCTGTTTTAGTCCTGGTTCAGTCCTGGTTCAGTCCTGTTTTAGTCTTGGTTCAGTCCTGTTTCAGTCTTGGTTCAGTCCTGTTTTAGTCCTGGTTCAGTCCTGGTTCAGTCCTGTTTTAGTCCTGGTTCAGTCCTGGTTCAGTCCTGTTTTAGTCCTGGTTCAGTCCTGGTTTAGTCCTGTTTTAGTCCTGGTTCAGTCCTGTTTTAGTCCTGTTTCAGTCTTGGTTCAGTCCTGTTTTAGTCTAGTTTCAGTCCTGGTTCAGTCCTGTTTTAGTCCTGGTTCAGTCCTGGTTTAGTCCTGTTTTAGTCCTGGTTCAGTCCTGGTTCAGTCCTGTTTTAGTCCTGGTTCAATCCGTATCCAACACAAAAGTCAGGCATTTTTCATTTTAGTTTTGGAGACAAATAATGAAGAAAATTGTAGTTTTTTTTTTCTTTTTGTTTTTTTCTTTTATTTTAGGTTTTATTTTGAAAAACGAATGAACGAATGATACACGGACTGAGACTGATCCTTCGCCCAGGCGTCCACGATCCATTGGCAAATCGTAGCGTAACCCCCTCCCTGTCTTGGTGAATGTGTTTTATGAATGTGAAAGTGGATGGATCATTTAAGTTTGTTAATATACATTGAGTAATAATGTGTCTAATGCAGCTTCGCGTACATTTGTTTACGTTTTACAGAAGCGAAACCTAAAACCACATGGCTCATTTGCATAAACTATCAGCTCTAAAAAAACACAGATTTTGTCAGATTTCTGAGCGCCGTGACCACATAAAATCGGTTCGAAGTCCGTAAGCACAACCAGAACTAATACATAATACCGGATTATAAGGCACACTGTTGATTTTTGAGAAAATTAAAAGATTTTAAGTGTGCCTTACAGTCCGAAAAATACAGTATTCCTCATGGACGTACACAATCTTTACATTTTCCAAAACAAAGTGTGGTGATGTGAGAGTGTCTGATGTAATTCGTTTTGACATGTGCCTGTGAATGCACTCCTGAATCCTCACCTCGGGGTCAGACTGTTGGAAAGCCCCTCCACATAAGATCCAGCCGGACCCCAAACATGCATATGTGATCTCCCACAGGTCTGAATCTCAGCTCAATGACAGAGCAGAGCGCCAGAGCTGCTCGTCTGAACATGGGAGAAACTACAGCCTGCAGGAATCTGAGAGCACTGTTCACATACAAAGTCCCAGCTCCAGTATAGTAAGTAAAAAGTACATCAGGTTTTGAACAAAAATACACCAGAATCATTTTTGCTTCATTTTTGTCAGGTTCATTTTGGGAAGCTGTTTAAATGTGTGTTTAAATCAACAAAACAAAAACTATAGAAATATTTGCCTTATTCTGGACGTTGCTGTGGTTCAGGTTGGGTTGACAGTAAATAAGTTCAATACTGAGTCCATCAGAGAACTGGAGCAGTGTGACTTGTCGGTTGACTTGAAAATTAATCATTTAACACAAATCAAATTTAAACCTTTAAGTCATGATTAAGATGTAAAACGTTTCCCTAAATCCTCCATTGACATGAATGGGAATCCTGTTAAACTGGAAGTGCCACCACAAAAAGTGTGATTTAGGAGCATTTAGGTGCACTCACACTACGACTTTAGAACCATGCCCAAGCACGAATCGCCCCTAAAGCACCGTAAGTTTATCTAGTGTGAGCACAATTGACCCGTTCCCAGGCACGACATGAAAGGGACTTTGGCCCGGTTGGAGGAGGTGGGCGCAGATGATCATGTACACACACGCACAACTTTACTGTACGAGCCCTGTGTGCACTGATGTTACTCGTACGAGGAAAACAGTGAATCAACTCCGCTCCAAAACACACGGCAAACCCGCGCTCACCTTCAATAAGGACCGTGACAAAAGTTTAGCTGCCTCCTTTCTCCAGTCTGCGCTGTTTTTATCTCCATGAACTCACGGAAGAGCACGTATCATCAGAGGACACACATTATTTAATAGATATTTCTGCCACTGGAGAGTAAGCACATGTAAACAAACAGCACTGTGTGAAGACGTCGTCGGGCCGTGGTCTGGTTCAGATGTGCAGGGGTGAGTGTGAATTTTGTGGAGGCTAACAAAAATATAATAATATGATACTTTTTCCTTTTAAAATGCTTTGACAAGACTTTGGGTCTGTCATTATCCAAAGAATTAAGATTTAAAAATGCTTATAACAGTTATTTCTTCATATAATTGGCACTGAAACAGCAAAGGATCATGGTCAATGTGGTTCCATCTGTTTTTTTAGCTGTTGCTGCACCATAACTATTCATTTAAGCAGAGACTTCGATATATAATTCGATATATTGTGATTTCCCACTATATTACTGTGAGATTGATTATTGTAGTTACTGTTACATTCCTACTGGTAATGTGCAAACACAAAAATCTGAATCTTGTGTATGTATTTATGTTTTTCAGGAGGTAACATTAGATACTTTGATACACATTAGTCCAGGTTAGTATCCTCGTTCTCAAACTTTACATCCATTCCTCATCACGTCTTTAATTGTATCATTCCGTTTATTCCTCACACACACACGGCTCACAGCAGAGCCCAGCGCGTCGCTCTCCAGGACAATCTGATCTCCTGAAATGGGACTTTTTCCGGCCGGCTGCCCACAGAGGCCCGCCGGCTCTATCAATACTCAAATGTCACCAGCGCCGCGGCCCCGGGGGAACGGGGAGCGCCGCAATCAGGCCGTACTGACAGACACCGCTGCCGTGATTTCATACATGCTTATGAGAGGGATTTTCTGTTGAGCTTTGCGTTCTCATGTTTTTTTTTTTTTTGTGAGTATGGATCTGGAGCTAAACATTATATTACGCGAAATTGACTCTTGTGAGTTTTTGAGCCGTGTTATAGTGTTGTTAATTCGTCAAAAACAGACCTGGAGTTGTGTTTCGTTTCATTCACGCATGTTTCAGTAACTCTTTATTATTAGTCTGTCCACATCTCCAAAGCTTAAAATGCTCTGTTCCAGCTTGTGATGTCATGAAGTGGTAGTTTTCAAGTTAACAGTTACCTTTCAGGGCAGGTCCACGTCCCACTGCATGAAATCATCCAGTGGTAATTCAGGAAGTGTTTGTCTATTTTTCAAAAGCCCATATTACAATCAGACCTGGAGTTGTGTTTTGTTTCATTTACACATGTCCAACACACAAACTTTGCACATTCAGGTTGAGTTCCTGCGATAAAACAGCAAGCGCTCCACTGTGTTTTTAAACTCACCTTCACTAGAATCATTTGGTTCGTTTCAACCCTGGAATTTTCAATCGATGCCGAACAAAAGGTAACAGCCAGATTCATCAGCCGGTTTCACTTTGTAGAAACTGTGTGACCTCGCATCATTAGGATTCGTTCGCTCGACGGCAAGCGGGTACTTTTTAATTTAACCAATCGCTGCTATTTGGTCGTGATGTGTGTAATGCGCCGCGAACGGGGTTAACTGGTATATTAAGCTTTTCCCAAATCCCGTAGGAAGAAGGACAATAACGTCTTTCCCCTTGATAAAATTCACCAAACATTCTCTTTGTTCCGGCTTTAAATCCTTGATCTCGGGAATCGTTGCCAACACTGAATGTATGACTCTTCGCTCACTGGCTGGTGCGTGATCTACGACTTCCGTGGTTCTTGCAAACCGTCTTGTGTATTCTGATTCCTGATCTGATTGCTGGAGAGAAATGAAATTGAGCGGAGACACTCGGTAAAAGGAGGTGTTAACATGAAAACTACCGCCTCATGACATTAACACAACTCCAGGTCTGTTTTTGAGGAGGTAACAGCATTAGAACGTGACAAAAAAATCAGCAAAAATCTATTTTGTCTCTAAAACCAACCAGCGCAACACAGGCCCACACAAAAGACTGATAATATCTTCACTCAATATCACTCAATATCTACGTACATTTTCCTCTCCTCCACCTCCACACCTTTCCTCTCTCCTCTACCTCTCCTCCATCTCGCTCCTCTGCTCCACCTCTCTCCCCATCTCCACACCTCTCCTCCAGCTCTCTCCATCTCGCCTTCATCTCTTTTCCATCTCTCCTCTCTCCTCCACCTCTCGTCCTCCACATCTCCTCTCCTTCACACCTCTCCCCTCTCCTCTAATCCACCTGTTCCCTTCCCTCCATCTCTCTACCTCTTCTTTCCCCTCTCCTCCACCTCTCTCCTGACCTCCACACCTCTCCTCCGAGTCCACCACTCCTCCACCTCTCTCCACAGCTCTCCTCCACCTCCCCTCTCTCCTCTACCACTCCTCCACCTCTCATCCATCTCTCCTTCATCTCTATTCTCTCCTTCACTGCTCTCCCCACCTCTGTCCTCTACTTCACCCGTTCCCTTCCCTCCGTCTCTGTACCTCTTCTTTCCCCTCTCCTCCACCTCTCTCCTGACCTCCACACCTCTCCTCCACCTCTCCTCCATCTCTCTCCTCTCCTCCATCACTCCTTCATCTCTCTTCTCTGTTCTATCACTCCTCCACCTCTCTCCTGACCTCCACACCTCTCCTCCACCTCTCTCCTCTCCTCCATCACTCCTTCCTCTCTCTTCTCTCTCTCTACTCCTCCATCTCTCTCCTGACCTCCACACCTCTCCTCCACCTCTCTCCTCTCCTCCATCACTCCTCCATCTCTCTTCTCTCCTCCACCTCTCCTTCACTTCTCTTCCCACCTCTCCTCCACTTCTCCTCCTCTCTCCTCCAACACTCCTCCACCTCTCTTTCCAACTTCCCACCTATCCTCATCACCACGCTTCTCCTCCACATCTCCTCTCCTCCATCACTCCTCTCGCCTCCACCTCTCGTTCACCTCTTCGCCATCTTTCTCCCCACCGCCATACCTCTCCTCCACCTCTCTCCTCTCCTCCACCTCTCTACCTCTCCTCTCCCCTCACCTCCAAACCTCTTCCCCCTCCTCTCTCTTCCACCTGTTCCCTTCCCCCCATCTCCCTTCCTCTCTTTTCCCCTCTCCTCCACCTCTCCCCTCCCGTCTACTTCACCCCTGCCCTTTTCTCCACCTCTCTCCTCCTCTTCAGCACCTCTCCTCTCCTCCACAAACCCCCGCTCCCCCTCTTTCACGCGTCTGTATTCAGATGTTGAAAATGCTGCTAATGACGGCGGCCCTGCCCCGTCCGTCGCTTGTGTTTTTGTGGACAGTGAGGATCGATGGCTCCTCGCCGCGCTACCTGAGGCCCCGCACACTCCGCTTGTCAGGGCGGCTCGATACGTCGATGGGGCCGGGCTACGGAAGGCCGCTCGGACCAAAAAACGCGCCGGGAGTGAAAATCTTTGGGGCGATTGTGAACTTCTCCATTTCAAAGAGCCATTGTGCCGTGCGGAAAGATCACCTATTCACGTCCTTTCTTTCGCCGATGGTGCGTTCGGTGTTTTTGTCGAGTTCGATCGGCGACAGAATTCGTGATGCAGTTTGAGCGAGGATCTACCACGACGCGCAAAGATTGTTTTACACAGATGAATAAACAAGAGAGAATGATTTCACTCATGGCTTTCTGTTTTACTGATGTGTTACTGATTTTATTTTTATGTTTTGTTTTCCAATAAAGCTTTAAATGGACTTCATCTTAACCCCCCATCTCAGAAATGTCCCTTTGTGTTTTAAATTCACATTAGTTGTATTGATGCACCGATCTAGTTTTTTCTGTTCCGATACCAATGCCGATACTTTGGCTTAAAGTATCTAGTAAAAAAATGGTCTAAATATGTAAAAAATGGTCCAAATATGTAAAAAAAACAAAAAAAAAACAAAAAACAAAAGGGTCCAAATATGTAAAAAAATGTCCAAATATGAAAAAATTTGTCCAAATATATATTTTTAAAAAAGGTCCAAATATGTAAAAATGGTCCAAATATGTAAAAAAAAAAAAAAAAAAAAAGTCCAAATATGTTTTAAAAAAAAAGAAAAAAAAAAAGGTCCAAATATGTAAAAAAAAAAATTGTCCAAATATTAAAAAATTTGTCCATATATATATATATATATATATATATATATATATATATATATATATATATATATATATATATAAGAAGGTCCAAATATATTGTTTTTTTTTTTTTTATTTCTAACGAGGAAAACTTAAAACCACGTGGCTCATTTGCATAAACTATAAGCACTGAAAAAACCCAGCTCGCTCCTTGTGCGCTGATGCGGTTCAGCTTCTGTTGGACTAAAGGACACGACTCAGTGGAATATGAGTGTTTTTTTCTGTGACAAAGGCGGCGGCGTGCTTTGAGTTGACGCAGAACTATACTTTACTCTTTACTCCTGACTACGATACCCATAATGCTCCGACAATCCAGCTTTGTAGCTTTTCAAAGTCGTACTAAAACATTTTAACAGATTTTTGAGCGCCGTGTACCACAAAAAATTGGTTCGAGGTCAGTAAGTACAACCAGATTTTAGATTTTTGAGAAAATGAAAGGATTTTAAGTGTGCCTTATAGTCAAAAAAATACGGTAATAATTTAACATAACAGTGGACTATGGGTAAAGTTTTGCGATGTGACCAATGAACCTTAAACCTCGATTTTAATATAAGTTTGTTCTCTGTTCACCACTAGAATCACAATTAAATATACCTTGATGTGTTTTGTGTGTTGATACTTTGTCCTGTCCACATTTTCTCTGTAGGTGCTTGTTGACATTTGCGGGTAACCTTCTCCTTTACGCTAACCCTAATGCGCTTCGTCTTATCTGATGCGCTGTAGGTCTGGAGTTTCCTCGGGCCCTGTTTCCCGTTCGCTCGCGTTATTCAGTCTTCCTCTCTATATCGAGAAAGTCAAGCCAGCCTTTAACTCAAGCAGCTTGGGCGTTATCTGTGAGCCCTGTGACCCTGACGAGAGCAGAAGAGAGAAGGAAGTACAGAGAGAGAAGAGGAGAAGAGAAGGATGGTACCAGTGATTTTGTTTTGATCCGACACACAAGTACTGCATTTTTTGGACTGAAGTCGCACTTTTTTTCATGCTTTGGGTGTTTCCTGCGACTTATATATTAAAATTTTCACACCTGTACCATTGTTACTTGGCTCTACTGCGCATGTCTCCTGCAGAAAGAGCCTCTGTTCTGTCTGTATCATGTCAGTCGATCGCATCATTACTTCTGAACCACTGAACAATTTAACATTTTAACAAACTTATAAAGACAACGGAAAAGACGGAAAAACAAATGCCCCCAAAAAGAAAATCATATTCTGCAGATTACAAACTGCAAGTAGCGAAATCTGCAGCTGAAAGAAAGTTTGGAGTTAGCGAGAAAGTTTGTTATGTTTGTTATAAGTCCAAGCCAAGTCCAAGTCGTCTGCTTTGAGCTTCAAGTCATTTCAAGTCTTTAAACCAAAACACCAAATATAGCTTTGGTTTTTGCAATTTATATGAATTTTAAGATAAATTGTATTTTAAAAAATCATAGTATATTTATATATGAATATTTATATTTATAGTATATACAATAAGAGTTGTAGAAATGCTAATTTTTCCTTTTTAAATGTCTTGACAAGATCTTAGTGTGAATCATTACAGTCAGAATATAAAGAATTCAGATTTAAAAGTGCTTCTCATGTCATAGGCCTCAAGTCCGAGTCGAGTCCCAAGTCTTAGTCCATTTTATCAAGTCAAGACTCAAGTCCTAAAAATAGTGACTCAAGTCTGACTTGAGTCCAAGTCACGACTTGCAAGTCCCACTTCTATGAGGAGCAAACTGTTTAAAAGTTCTGTTTTTCACATTTTTAACCAGGACTAAACCAGGACTAAACTAGAATTAACAAGACAAAACCAGGACAAAACCAGGACTAAACCAGGAGGACTAAAGCAGGACTAAAGCAGGACTAAACCAGGATTAAACAAGGACAAAAACAGCACTAAATCAGGAGGACTAAAGCAGGACTAAAGCAGGACTAAACCAGGTCTAAACCAGGTCTAGCTCCTCTCGCTCTGATTGGTCAAAGCGATCACGTGATACACGAGCTCGCGTGTGCCCGTGGGAGAAAAGACACTACTGCACATGCTCGGTCGGCCCACAGCCACCTGAAGTACCTCGTCGGGCTAAAGGCAAATCTGGGATCATGCACCATTGAGCTCGACCCATTGACCTGAATGGGGCTTTAAATCATTCTAACATGTGCGTATTCACAGAAAAACTTTAACGCATTCATAATATCCACATGCGTTCATTTAATTTCACTATAATTCCTTCTTGTCTTTCGCAGTTTATTTTATTGCAAAAAAAAAAATGCAACTGATCTAAAATTGAACATCCACACTCTGTACTGCGACTTTCAAATGACAAAAATAAATCATAATTCCAAAACCGTCTTCTCTTTTAACCCCTTAGTCTCCTGATAGTCCTGGAATCCGCCGCTTCCTTCCTTCCTTCCTCTCTTCCTGTTGCTTTGTCTGTGGTTTTCAGAGCCTGTTTTTCCGACAGCTCTTTGTAGCTCCGCAGGTGCATGGCGCATATTCATATCCTCTTTTGTCCCGTGACTTTCCCAGAGGAGAGCACCTGCCTCCGACGTGCAACTCAAGACACACACACCGTCCCCAAACGCGCTGGAAAAGTGCACGGCCAAACTCCTAAAGCTATTCTTGGATCATGATTCTGTGAAAATGTAGGAAATCACATTTAGTACAACATAAACAAATAACGTTTTTTGTTAACGGGCCGTCAAATACTATTATATTGAACTTTTCCATCGCTTTACATTATGGCAGTAAACATGTCTATCTTGCATTTAAATGATCAGGAAGTGCGCTGTCAGCATGCTAGTTATTTAAAAGTGAGAATAAAAGCATAGCGCACTCAGATCGACCGATTTTTAAAAGGTTTTTTACATTATTTTTGGTAACACTTTAGATTAAGGACCAAATATTAGTAGGTTCTAATAGTAAAATGCAAATCGTAAGTGCTTAATTACTCCGAAATGAGGGACCAGGACTGAACAAGGACTAAACCAGGACTAAACCAGAATTGAACCAGGACTGAACCAGAACTACAACAGGACTAAACCAGGACTAAAGCAGAACTAAACCAGGATAAAGCAGGACTAAACCAGGATTAACACCAGGACTAAAATAGGACTAAAACAGGACTAAAACAGAACTAAATCAGGACTAAACTGGGTCTAAACCAGGACTAAACCAGGATTAAACCAGGTCTAAACCAGATCTAAACCAGGGCTAAACAAGGTCTAAACCAGGACTAACACCAGGACTAAAACAGAACTAAATCAGGACTAAAGCAGGTCTAAACAAGGACTAAACCAGGACTAAAACAGGACTAAAAGGCCAGGAACTAAAACCAGGTCTAAACCAGGTCTAAACCACTAAACCAGGTCTAAACCAGGACTAAACCAGGTCTAAACCAGGACTAAACCAGGACTAAACCAGGATTAAACAAGGACTGAACCAGGCCTGAACAAGGACTGAAGCAGAAATGAACCAGGACTAAACCAGGTGTAAACCAGGACTAAACCAGGTCTAAACCAGGTCTAAACCAGGTCTAAAACAGGACTAAGGAGGAGCAAACAGTTTAAACCAGGGGTCCCCGGGCCATAGTTTGGATTTGCCTTGTTTAACAGTTCTGTTTTTCACATTTTTACGAACAGCAGCTGTAAATGTAACTATATGTAACTGTAAAATCTGTATCTAAACTCATAATGGAAAGACTCTTCTCCTTATCTCAAATAAATAACTCAAACAAAACTGCAATATGATTTCTGCAGTAGGAAGCAGTGGCCTTGTGTGATTTTTTTCCTCTTTCCCCTCGTTCGTGCTCAAAGTCCAGAGTGTCTCTGGACGTGGTGCTGCTGCGTGGTCTTCCTATATGCCTATGTAAGGACATGCATTCCATCGGGGTGAGATGGGCACAGATAGACCCGGCCGTATTCTCCAGTATTATCACCGAGTCCGCACGGGTGATCTGCGCTGAAGGCATGAGCGATTGGGTTACGGGCCCACAATGACATCATCAACGCGAGACGGACAGACGATCGAGTCATTACGCTGGCGCTCCAAACCTCGAGGCTGATGCCCATTTAGGACCAAAACATCCCGACGTGTCCGGCCGCTGTTGATAAATGAGTCGAGCAAAACGTTATGAGATCATACGAGGGAAGCGAAGAGAAGGTCAGGCGGGTGTTACTGGTTATGACTGAGGAGATTTACAAATGTGAATAATATAAGATATAAGAATTTGTCTAAATAATAAACTGAACTAAAATCGTTAAAATACATTGGGAGAATTAAAAGGTGAATCTGTGTGTCATTTCGTTCATTCGTTTTTCAATATAAAACCAAAAATAAGAAAATTAAAAAGCAACAGTTTTCTTCATTATTTGTCTCCAAAACCAAAATGAAAAAACAGATAATGATTCGTTTTTTCTGTTTTCGATTTTGTTTCCCGTTGATATGACTTCCGTGACTGCGATGTTGGACTTTTGCGCTGCATACGGACTGAACCAGGACTGATCCAGGTCCCGGAACAGAGCAGACCAGAGCGGGACTGAGACCGAGACCAGGCCGGGACCAGACCGGGACTGAGATCAGGACTGAGACAGGGAACAGACCGACACTGAGACCAGACCAGGACCAGAGTGGGACTGAGACCAAGACCAGACCAGGACCAGACCGGAACTGAGACCAAGACCAGACTGGGACCAGACCGGGACTGAGACCGGGACTGAGACCGAGACCAGGCTGGGACCAGACTGGGACCAGACCGGGACTAGACCGGAGGCTCAGGGCCGGAGCTCGAAGCTGAGGCTTGCACCCCGCGAAGACTCGGAGTCAAAGCTTGGAGTCTGCTCTGGTCCCGCTCTGTTCCGGGACCTGGATCAGTCCTGGTTCAGTCCGTATGTGGCGCAAAAGTCCGGCATTGGAGTCTCGAGTCACTGGCCCATAAATCCAAGTCAAGTCCAAGTCATCTGCTTTGAGCTTCAAGTCATTTCAAGTCTTTAAACCAATATGATTTTTAAGATAAGCTGTACTTAAAAATCATAGTATATATGAGTATTTATATTTAAAGGTCATCAAACTGCGGCCAGCGGGCTGACTCTGGCTCTCTAAGTCCCTTTGACCGGCCCCCCAGCCCCTCTGCCCCGCACCACGTGAAACTGGTCCTGAGGCAATTCTCAAAAGTTGTCATGATCTACTTTTTCAAAAAATTAAAAGACCAACATTGCACCCATTATGCGGGCGACAAACACAAGATCTGATTCTAATAATGACCAACCAACTACCAGTTCTATATCTAGAATCTAAGAGCCACTGTGGATTAAACCGACACTTCCCCATGATCCATCCGTCCAACTGCCGCTGCGCCAGAAACCAAAGTATTGTTTGTGCGTACTCCAAATTCATTCATGGGATTTCACATTGTTTTTTTCCTCCCTCCATTTAACATTGCACTGCAGCCCGGTTGAGTATACAAAAAAATAGGCAAATGAAATAAGACTGAAAAAAAAGTAAAAAAATAAGAAGTGAAAATAAAATAAAATAAGCAATAAAATTAATAAAATAAATAGGCAATAAAAAAAAAATAAAATAATAATAAAATAATAATAATAATAATAATAATAAATAGGCAAATGAAATAAGACTGAAAAAAATAAGTGAAAAAAATAAAAAGTGAAAATAAAATAAAATAAGCAATAAAATAAATAGGCATAATAATAATAATAATAATAATAATAATAATAATAATAATAATAATAATAAATAATAATAATAAATAGGCAAATGAAATAAGACTGAAAAAAATAAGTGAAAAAAATAAGAAGTGAAAATAGAAGAAAATAAGTGAAAAAAATAAGACTTGGACAACATCATTTAAGACTTTTTAAGGCCTTAATTTAGGAACATGAAATTTAAGACCTTTTTAAGATTTTTAAGACCCCGCGGCTACCCTGATGAAGTATTTATATTTATATTTAAACAATTCTATGACGTATTTACATTTGCCATCGAAACTGCTGCTGAATTTTCATTTTAAGAGTTCTGTAGTGCAGTTAAGAACAGCAAAATGAGGAATGTTAAAGCACAAAAACCTGAGAGTGCTGAGTTTTCAAAGAACAGTGGACGACCGATAATTTTTTTGTTCAGCGTAAGGACCGTGCAGTTTGTCTGATATGTAAAGAAAGTGTTTTTAAAGAATATAATCTGCGTCGTCAGGGTCATACAATTCTGTTGTACGGCCCCGACCCCAGCCCCCATCACACACAGTCAGGAGCGATAATGTGGCCCCCAGAGAAAAATAGTTTGCCCACCCCTGAACAAGAATGTCCCGCTGAATATAAGAATGCAGGTTTTTTAAAGTATTTTCTGAGCTGTGAGCACTGACGTAATTTCTCGTTGTGAAATCATTATTACTGTTATTGCATTTCCTGTGTTAAATCTGAAAGGAAATGCCAAGTTAGTCCGTTTTATTGTGTAAAAATTACGTGAACTGTAACTAAAATTTAAAAATGAGTGAGTAAGGAGCTTCAGATGATAATTTGGATCGAAATAAACAATAAACCTGTAATGAAATAAATAAAAGATAGCTCAATTTAGTGCCATACTGTGGATCAATCCAAGCAAAGCAATAACAATTCCACGGTTGAAATAAATAAGAAAACAACGTGGCTGCTCCTCTATACCTCTTCATCCAGACTTTGATTTTTGCTGACAGGCTGTTTACAGGTTTCACTAACCCTGTGTCCCGGCCCCGGTCTACTCGCCGCACACTTTTGAGCCGAGCTGAAAATGGAGTCTGTACAAAGGTGAATTTTGTGATGGGGAGGACCAATCACAGCTTTAGAGGCCTGGGGTTTGATTGCGCAGGGTTTTGTCCACCATAAGGAGAGATTTGAGACTGGAGTGGGGGGCACAGAGCGACGGGGAGGTTAGTCCTGGCCAAAACAATAGCTGCAGCTGCAAAGTGGAAGTTTTCTCACAATATTTTTATCGAAATGGTTAAAAATCCAGATTGCACAGCCTTGAAATAATCTTAGGAGTGCAGCGGTAAAATTAAAGTGATGTTTTTCCACTCCCATATCACATTTAAATCCATATTTTAAGTACAGGAACCAGGACTAAACCAGAACTAAACTAAAATATTAACTATATATAGGATTTGCGCACAAAATCTGGTCTAGTCCAGGACTAAACCAGGTCTACACTTTGATTTCAACAGTCCATAGTACAAAGAAACTAAAAATGTGGCTCTCTGTTGCTTCAAAGTTGAAATCAGTTTGTGATGCAAAGGTTTTAATCAGGACAGTGCTTTGTGATGTCATGTAGTACATAAAATTGCCTAAAATTATACACCCATTTTTATATGGTTTTGACCAAAAAACTGCAAATTAAAAATATTGTTTGCATGCAAAAAATAAAGTTCAATAAAAAGTTAAATTAAGTTAAAGTAAAGTAGATTAAATTAACATTTCTCTTGCTTTAGTAAAGATTGTAAAAACAACTCTAAAAGTCAAAATTAAGACGTGTCCGTGAACCAGAAAATAAGGCTGTTGTGCCATTAGCATGCTAAATGATTTTAGCTTTATTGTGATAGCAAAACTACACTCTAGCCTTTAGAAGTTGTGAAAAGCAGAGGCGGCGCTACCATTAGGCAAAAGTAAACAGCTGCCTAGGGCCCCCAAACCTGGAGGGGCCCCCAACCCATTGCCCTCAGTGCCACTAATGGCCGAAGCCTCAGAGCAATTAGATTTTCTCTCAATGACTTTACTTTTAAACAATAATCATAAAATAATAATAATAATAATCATATGTAATGAATGTAAACAAAAAAGTAACTGTAGTAGAAAAAAAAAGCTACGTTCAGTTCTGGTTTTCCAATAGGCACCCGAACTAATAAGACAAGTTTCCAATTCACCATAATTCAAATAAATAGAGATGGGCATGTCTCAAGAACAATGGGGAAAAACTGACAATAAACATATTTTTTTTTAAATGGTGCGGGCCCCAAACTCAAGTTCGCCTAGGCTCTGCCACTGGTGAAAAGTGCTGGTATAGAATTGTTTCCTCAATGGACAATGTTCTGTATTTTGGGTTTGTATCCCAAAGATTTTGTTGCCAATAAAAAACAAGCCACACTGGTGGGTTTTGGTCTCCTGCAGGCCAGGAAAACTATCGGCTTATTTTGGAAAAATGTGGATGTGCCTCCTATAAAAGTTTGAACTATGAAAATGGCATCTTGTATTGAACTGGAAAGACTTACATTTATTTTGAAAGGAAAAGCTGAGGACTTTGAGGACATCTGGAGACCCTTAATGGAGTTTTTGAAAAATAAGTAATTTAAATTTTTTTTAAATTTAAATTAAAAACATTTTTTTGTAACTTATACAAAATTGAAGATTATATGAATATTTTCAGGTTTGCATCGTTATCAGTAATAATTTTCTGTGTGCGAGTAACAGAGTTGGGACCAAGTCATTGTTTTGCGAGTCTCAAGTCTTTGACCTCAAGTCCAAGTCAAGTCCCAAATAACTGGCCCATAAGTCCAAGTCAAGTCCAAGTCGTCTGCTTTGAGCTTCAAGTCATTTCAAGTCTTTAAACCAAAGTATAGCTTAGATTTTTGCAATTTATATGAATTTTAAGATAAATGGTACTTTAAAATCATGGTGTATTTATATATAAGTATTTATTATTATTTATTATTTATTTATTATTATTTAGTTATGAATATGTACAGTAAGAGTTGTAGAAATGTTAAACTTTCCTTTTTAAATGACATAGTGTGAATCATTAGGGTTAGCAGAGAAAGAATTCAGATTTAAAAGTGCTTCATGAGTCTTCTCAAGTCACAGGCCTCAAGTCTGAGTCAAGTCCCAAGTCTTATTCCATTTTATCAAATCAGGTCTCAAGTCCTAAAAATAGTGACTCAAGTCTGACTCGAGTCTAAATCACAACTTGCAAGTCCCACCTCTGACGATTAATGTTGTTATTGTTTGTTTGTTTTTGTTTCTATGTGTTTTTGTCGATAAATTAATATGAAAAAAAGTAAGTGAGTAAGTAAGTATAACGTAAGTGAGGAGTAACTTTGGAACACTGCAAACCGTTTAAAGCAAAGTAGTTCTGTTTTTCTAAATGTTTAAGACTGTAACAATCCACTACGACAACTTGAATATTTTCCAAAACAATAAATCAAATTGTAGTTTTCTCCGTAGCGAGCTCGTTGAACGGCATTAGGAGCCGAGGCCGGGCAGTCTGCAGTGATGTGAGTGGACAGTGTGTCTGTATGTGGAACAGGGAGACTTCAGGGTGCATTAGGCTGACATGTTTGCAGAGGGGCACCCATAGGCCACAGGCACACACGCACGCCAATGACATCACCATCGCCACAGCCGCAAGTTTAGATTCGGAGGAAAAAAAAAAGAACAGGGGAGGTAGGACAAAGGTAATGAACGGATGGCGAAGAAAGAGCCTCTTGTTTTCAGCGAGAAGTTTTGCATGTCGAGCATGTATGTGGATTTGAACACGCATGTAGGGATGGAAGATGGATGCCAGATCATGTACAGGATGACATTTTGGTTCCCGGTTCAATTCTCGGACAATGTGGAGTCTCAAAGTGGAGTTTGCATGTTCTACCCCTCCCTGGATATTAAGTTTGTAATGCGAGATAATGCAAGTTTACTCAAAATAATTACAACATTTCAAACACATTCAAAGTTAATTAATGGACTATTATTTTGGATCAAATTTACCAACTTTAATCAGTTTTCTACCCCCCTGTGTACTCATTTAAAGCTACATTCTGTAACTTTTCTGTCTTAAAGGAGATGCTGTTGCTTTGCTTCATATGTTCCACATTTGGCATTAAAAGTCTATTCAGCCTTTGCTTCATTAGAGGTGATTTTATTGTTCAGAAATACCTTTAACGACTTGAATTCTTGAGAAAAGTTAGGCAGTGTGTCTTTAAACACCAGTGTTTAAAGGCAGTACTAGGCAGGTTAAAAGTCTTGCCCAAGGACACAACAACGGAGACAGCATTGCCGATCTATAGGTCGACTGGACGGCTGCCGACAAGTATGTCCACTTAGTCTGATAATGTTTATACCTCACTTAGATTTAAGGTGATTTGGAAAACAAGCTTACTACTACTACTGCTACTACGACTACTACAGCTCCTCCTACTACTACTACGACTACAACTATTACTACTATTGCTACTCCTACTACTACTCCTACATGTCCTACTACTAATACTAGTACAACTCCTACTACTGCTATTACTACAGCTCCTACTATTACTACTCCTATAAGTCCTACTAATACTACTACTACTGCTCCTGCTACTACTACTACTACAACTCCTACTATTACTACTCCTACTACAACTCCTATTACTCATCCTCCTCCTACTACTACAGCTCCTACTATTACTACTCCTACAAGTCCTACTAATGCTACTACTACTACTACTACTACTACTACTACTACTACTACTACTACTCCTACAACTTCTATTACTCTTCCTCCTACTACTACTACTCCTACTACTACTAGTACTACTACTACAACTCCTACAACTCCTCCTACTACAACTCCTCCTACTCCTGCAACTACTACTAGTACTACTACTCCTACAACTCCTCCTCCTACTACTACTCCAACTCTTACTATTACAACTAGTACTCCTACATCTCATCCTCCTCCTCCTACTACTACTTACTACAACTACTACTACTACTAGTACTACAACTCCTACTAGTACTACAACTACTACTTCTCCTACAACTCTTACTACTCCTACTACTCCTCTAACTCCTCTTCCTACTACAACTCCTCCTACTCCTACAACTACTACTACAACTCCTACTGCTACTACTACTACTACTACTACTCCTACAACTCCTCCTCCTACTACTACTACTACTCTTACTACTACAACTAGTACTCCTACATCTCCTCCTCCTCTTCCTACCACCACAACCACCACCACCACTACCGATATCCAAAACATATTTTTACAGGTGTATGCAACATGATTACACAACCACAAAATCACTCCCTCAAATCATGCTCTGCTAGTCATGGACGTGTCTTGCCCAAGAACGCAACCACAATATGTACTGGTTGGAAGCGGGATTGACCTCCCAACCTTTGAGTTTGTGAGCCTGCAATGATTCATCCAAAATAGGCAAGAAAAGTGTCAAGTTTGCACGCTCTGTAATCACTGGTTGGTACTGGGATTGAACTATTAACCTACGACTAATCTTGGACATGTTCAGTGCGACGTACGACATCACCAGCCCGTAGTCCTGTTTTTTTTTTGGAAATTAAGTATTTTGTTTTGTTTTTCTTGTCTAATTTGACGATTCTGTTTGCGTAGTCATCTAACATACTTGTCACGACTTAAAAAAAGACACTCATTTTCCTCATCTTTCTTCTCCAAAAACTTTCAAACCACGTCACAAAACACCAAATCCCTTCTGTCTACCCAACTATTAGCACTCGAGGCTAGCAGATACCTCGCTAATAGCTAAAATAAATGGTTCTCCAATCACTCCGAGCTAACAGAGCGGTCCAAAACAGAAAAAAAAAGAAAGAAAAGAAAACGGCGACACAGAAGATGGAGAGAGAGAAGGGGAGACGGGCTAATCCTTCCCAGATGTGGCTCTCCGACTGTGCGCGCATGAGGTTGAATTGACAGATTTACTCGGGCCCTTAAACGCAGCGGACAGGCCGGGCGGCGCGCTGTAAGAAGGGCCTTGTTAGAAGAGGTCCGGGCCCCTCACAGCAGACCGGGGTTAGAGGGCCCACAGCACATCGAATGTATTCAAGTATTAAGACATGGCTGATGGGACGTGGGGAGTTTTGACCGCCGGAGTGTACGGAAGGTTTAGTTTGATGAGAAAAAAGGTGAAAGTACGCGTAACGTAAAAGTGCATTGTGTAACTTTTACGTCAAATACTTTTATGATTGCTTTGTCTGGAATGTTCCACAGTATGGATTAAAACTTTCTATTTTCATTCAGGCTGGGTATCATTAAGAAGTTACCGATACAATACATACCTCGATACATAGGCCACGATACGATACATACCTCAATACACCGAGCTTATGATTTGATACGATTCAGTACGGTATATTTCAAATCAGTTCAATATGGTTCAATAAAAAAATAAAAGCTAAATTACGGCATTGTGTAACTTTTCTGGTGGAACGTCCGTCAAACGTTTTTCTCGAGATGTTATTGCTTTGTCTTGAATGTTTCACCATATGGTATTAAACCTTTCTATCTTCATGGAGACCAAACTAGACCAAAGTACAGGTCAGATCTGTGGAGAGGCAACCCCGCCCACAGTCAGAATGTCTGTTTCTCTAGGTATTTTTGAGCTATAAAAAGTAACAATAATACATCAGACTTATTAGCAGTTTTTTGAACACTCAAAAACACTTTACAAACAAATAGGAAGCAACACTGTAGCAAATGAGGGGAATCATGGGGGGAATGCCAGATTTGCTAGTTGATTTTAGGTTTACGGTGACAGCAAAACTCCACTTTGGCCTTTAAAAGTTGTGAAAAGCGCTCATAAACTCGTCACGGTGGATGCTTGGAATGCATAAGGTAAGTGAGGAGTAATTTTGGAACACTGTAAACTAGAGGTGTAACGGTACATGCATTTGTGCCGAACGGTTTCGTTATGGGACGTTCGGTTCGGTGCAGGGCTGTGCACAAGTGAATTTGCACAATTTGTGTGTGTTTACATTCCACCACAACATGTGCAGCTACACAGAAGACTCGGCTCTTTAATATTCACAAGGGAAATCGTCCATAATTGTGGTGGCAGTGTTCCAGGGCAGTGGCCCTCTTGACAACAATTGCCCCCTGCCTTGACTACGTCCCTCCAAACCACGTGAATCCTCACAAAACTATGGTCGTTGCGTCGCAGTCGTCACTTTTGCCTTTCGCCGGCACCAAATCTCCGCCCCCACCACCTTTCCCTGCCAGCAGATCTGCACTTACTGCAGACATCGATGTGGACAAGTTGGACTTTCTGGCCAAAAATATTAAGATTGAGTAAAACTTCATGCTGGAACTGTTAATGTTGCGCTTTACTTTTGGAAAAGTTTGGAAAAGAATTTTTTAAAATAATATTTCAAACATTTGTTGCTTCATTGAGAATATTTTAATTAACTTGTTAATATTACCAAGCAGCACTTTGCATTTATTTTATTTTCCCATTTGTATAATATTAAAACAAATTGTTGGTTTAATAAACACACTAATGGTTTTGCATTTTGTTCCCACTGTACCGAAAATGAACCGCACCTTGACCTCAAAACTGAAGTACGGACCCAACCGTGATTTTTGTGTACCGTTACACCCCAACTGCAAACCAAAATAAAGTAAAATTGTTTTGTTTTTCCCAAATTTTAAGACTGTCACAATCCACTACGACAACTTGAATATTTTCCAAAACAGTAAATCAAATTGTAGTTTTGAACAGGTGAGTTTTTAATCGTGATTTTTTTAAAATGCTGCATTGAGTCTGAGTTCCTGATGGATTGTGGGAGTGAGCAGGTGATGGACCCTCCACCAGAAAAGTTACACAATGGTCCTTTAAAAGCACTGCAGTTTATACTATTGGGTTTCAGGTGACATCACAACATGCTGTAGGCCAATACTATTTAATACAGATGTGGCGTAGCTAAAACGAATGTATACAAAATTCAGGGACATCTTCCAAAACACCATGAACAATTTTGAAGGACACGAAAATCAACTTCGCAGTCCTCTCGTGTGATGTCATCGTATCAAACCGAACCGGCCAAGGACTCCGCAGTATCCGCTTACTTCCTATCCCGCATATTTCGAAGTACTTGGATCAAAAACGTGAGGAGAAAAAACTGGCGCTGACAGATTTCGGGGTACACACAAAAGCTGCCCACATGAGAGTTTGTTAATAACTGAAACTGTAAAATTGGTCGCTCGCCTCTACTCTAATCACTACTAGTAATTTCAAACTCAAGATAATTAAAAAATACTCTTTATTTAGTACGTGCAATGTCGATTTTGAACATTAAATCATGGTAAAACTTTAGGGGACAGGAGTGCTACTTGGATGTACAGAGATAGTGCAGAATTGTTCGTTGAAAAAACTGAGGCACTCAAAAATGCAAAGAATAACAAAGAAGCCAACCACGGCAGCTGTAAAAGCCTAAAAATCTGTGGAATTGAACATAGTAAAGAAACAAAAAGTGGAGGAGATAGACCGAAAAAACTACTACAGAGAGAGTCCTACTAGATCTACATTCTATCAGAGTGCAAAATATTGAAATATCGATATATCGTATTGCTTATTGTGATGATACAGTGTTGATATTATGAGCTGCTGTATCGATATATCGCCAAGAGTTTTTTGGTATATTTTACTAAATGATTTTGTTACAGCTACAGATTTGTTGCTTGTTCAGAGGAAGGAAACTCATTTATGCGACACCTTTGACATTTTCACTGTTTTGATGATTAAAATATTTGTGTTTTTCATTATGAACTTTGCACAAGAAGTGGTTTAACAAAGACTTTATTTAGACTTTATTTTTATTGAACCATATCAAATCGATTTCAAATATATCGTATTGAATCGTATCGAATCATAAGCTTGGTGTATTGAGATATGTATCGTATCGTGGCCTGTGTATCAAGGTGTGTATCATATCTTGGCCTATGTATCGAGATATTTGAAAATATCAACATAGTATTTTGGCCAATCCTTTTTTTTTTTTTTTTTTTACACCTTTTACCATGAAACTGTTTAAGATCAGCCCTTTAATATATTACACAACTAATACATCTGTAGCACTTTTGTATTTTTTGGCACTATATAAATTTTTATCCTATAGTTTTCTATGTATTGGTAGTTGGGAATTGTACTATTTATATCTTGTATCTTGTATTATATCTAGGGATGTAACAATAACCAAAATATTGTCAGAGTTTTCACAATAATAAAGTGGACCATCACAATATATCGAATTATAAGTCTCTTTGCTTAAATTAAGAGTTATGGTGCAGCAGTAGCTAAAAAAAGACAGAGGGAACTACATAGACCATGATCCTTTGCTCCATTTCAGTGCAGACTACAAGAAGAAATAACAGTTTTAAACACTTTTAAGTCTTTGGATTAAGTCTTTTCAAGTCAACTTAAGAGGAAAAAGAAGCATATTAACAGTTTTAGCTTTTAACGTCCACAAAATATCGCAATAAATATCGTACCGTGAGATGTATATCGTGAAAACATTGCACCGAGAGATTTGGATATTGTTACATTCCTAATCGTGAGCCTCTCCACCATATCATGAGCTTTCCCACGATATCGCAATAAATATCGTATCGTGAGGTTCGTACCGTGATGATATCGTATCGTGACACTTGGATATCGTTACACTCCTAATTATATCTTATCTTAAATAGCTTGTAACTAAAATCTGTTCAGCCTACATGTCCCATCATGCACCAGGAGGCTGTGACCTACACCTTTTTTTTTGACCCTGCGTTCGATTATCCTTCCAAATCGGTTTTCTGAGGAAGTTACCTTAGCAATACGCCCCTTTTCCTGGGACTACGCGACTTGGACCTCGGTGGCGTCAAACATATGAAGTGTTTTCATCGTGTTTGGACACTTTGGTGGTTTAAATGACAATTTCAGTCACTCGTATTATTGCAGTATCTTACCGTGCCCGTATCTATGTGGGATTGAGAGTTGGTGTTGTGGTGAGGCCAATTTTGAACAAATACTTGATTTTTTACTTGGCCGTTAACGTCCCTATGGTTGTAATGGAAGAGAAATCATAACATAAAATTAAGTGTAAATTCCAAAAAAATGAAATTAATTAAAGTGGCAGCGTTTTCGTAAGATGAGGGAATAGTCATGATCATAATCCACGTCGTCCGACACGTGAAACATAATAAGCTCGGACGTGACCTCAAATCCGTGGTCCAAGTGGGAGTCGGACGAAAATCAAACGTTGGCCTAGTCTTGTCTCGTACCAAACCAGCCAAAGTTCTGCGTATTTCGAAGTACTTGCAGAGGTGGGTAGAGCAGCCATAACATTGTACATTACTTCAAAATAATATTACTCAAGAGGAAGTACAATGTAGAGGTGCAAGAAATTACTCAAGTAACTTAAAGAGTAAATGTCAGGATGTACAATCTGGTTTATAATTTGAAGTTATTGTAATTTGAAGGACAAAACATGAAATGATGTACGCAAATATTTTCTGGAACTGTCAAAGGAACGACACAAAAAGGAGGCCAAAGTAATTTAAGCTTTTGTCGCTCGAAGATTTACTCAAAGTAGGAAGAAGGACAAGAGAAGCTGTTAGAAAAGTGCAATTTCTTTAAAAAGCTACTCCACTAAATGTAACTGAGTACTACCACTTCTGAGTACTTCAAATACGTCATAAAAAAACTGCACTGACTGACTTTAGAAGTACACATCTCTCCAACAAAAGCGACCCGCATGGAGGTACGTCGAGGAGGGGGGAGATCCAGAGACTGTAAGGGTATAATTTTCTACAATCAGCCCACGCTAGCAACAGCAATTAGGGAGCCTGTGCCTGGCTCCCCTCGTGCTCATAGGCAGGGGGTAGTCAGGCCCTCTCCTCCTCCTACACGGGCTTTCTTGCGGTCGGGTCGGGTGGTTCAGGGGCACCGCGCAGCAAATTTGATAATTCCACCTCCAAATGGGCCAAAGCCTGGCGTCACGGCCTGTACACGCCGCTGTCTCTTGAGCGGATGTCGGGAGAATCTGGGGGAGCAGGGAGTAGAACCGTCAACCTCCTCGGCCGCGGTTCATCGCAGTGTCAGTGTTAAAGGTGTAAGGTGTAACTTTTTGAATGGAGGGCCAGCTATCTGCTTGTCTCCACGGTGATGTTATTGAATCCGTGTACAATTCGTTCATTAGTTTTTCAATATAAAACCAAAAATAAGAAAATGAAAAAACAACAATTTTCTTCATTATTTGTCTCCAAAACCAAAATGAAAAAACAGATAATATATATTTTTTTTTCAATTTTTGATTTTGTGCTTAAATGAAAAATGGAAAAAAATGGATAACGGTCATTTTACATGACTTAAACAGTGTATTTTTTTTATACTGAAATGACAAATAAATTCTGATTCTGATTCTGGAGAGGCAAGGACGGTCTCAGTAAGATGTGCAATAAAACCATGAGTCAGCATTTTAACATGGTATAACATGGTAAAAAAACAAACAAACAAACAACTCTTTAATCCAGAGGAGTCAAACTCAAATTCCCAAAGGGCCAAAATTAAAAACTGAGACTAAGTCATGGGCCAAACTATATATTTATTGAAAAATTTCAACAGCATCTTCATGTTTTCTTTTCTTTTGACATATGTAATGTTAAACCTTTTCTTATTAAAATAAATGTTTTATAATAGTTTTGCTTAAACATTGAATCCAGAACAAGCAAAATATAAAATAATAACAAAATATTAAATACATATTGTCATTATATAATGTAGTTGGTGGGCAGCTCCAATACATATTTGATTTGATCTCGCACTAGCACTGTTTTTTCTTCTTTTTTTTAAGATAGTAAAAATCTGGTACATCGCCTTTAATTTCGGCAGAATCATGTTTTCGATGAGCTCCAGTTGCTCCTGTGAGGACTGTGAGGACTGTGAGGAGGAGGAGTGAGTGAGCTGCTCCTGTAGCTCTGCACAGACTCTGTTGAATGAGCAGCTCTGAGAGGAGACAGAGCCGCCTGTGTGTTATCTGTGTGGTCCAGAGCTACTACTACTGCTGCTCTCCTGCTGCTCCTGTGAGCCCCGTCTGCAACCTTGCTTTGCCTTGAGTGTTACACAGTACGACAATCTATTCAATTACAGCTTATTGATACAATAAATACATACATTTTTATTGTGAGCAGGGTCACCTCTCCACAGATCTGACCTGTAACTTACTGGTGCCATCTGCTCCATGGAGACTAATAAGTTTAATGCCGTACTGTGACAAAGCAGGTGATGGACCTTCCCCCAGAAAAGTTAAAATTTTGTTATTTTTGGTTCTCAAGTCTATTATATAACTTCTTTTCTTTGGGTTGCCAGATCCTGTGACAAAAAAACAGCTTTCAATTTGGTTAGAAATGAAAAAGAATATCAATTTCGATCACTTAACCTGCATTTTTGCCTTAAAGTAAAATCCCAAAATGGACAGTATAAAGAGCGTGCCGGGTGGATGCGCTCTGTTCGTCCGTGTGCGGTGTGAATTGACGCCCTTTGACCCCGGCGCTTCCTGGTTTGAGGATCTGTCTGTGTGTAGACGGAGTAACCGGATCTGTCCCAGCGCTATCAGCTCGCACTTAGCCCTGTACGCACAATACACACTACTACTACTGTGTACTGACATTTCCCATCCAACCAACTATGACACATCGCAGCCAGGAAGAAGTAGTCACGGATGTACTCGAGTATAAGTACTACTGGGTGTAAATATTGGATGGTAACGAGAAAATATTTTAAACTAATATAATCGTATTGCAAAGATTTTTTTTATTTTTTATTAAATGTACAAGATAGAAGTTTAATAAATACTGTGGAAGCGGACCTCCCACTAGAAAAGTACTACTACTACTACTACTACTACTATTGATACAACTAATATTATGTCTATTAGTCCTCTTACAACTATGTATGCGTACTATTTAAACTGCTTCTGTTGCATCTACTATTACTGCTACTACTACTGCATAGTACAACAAACACAACAACAACTGCTACTACTACAACTGCTACAACTACTATTACTACAACAACAACTACAACTACTATTACATCTACTACTACACCTACTAAAACAACAACAACTACTACTACTACTACTACTACTACAACAACTTCTACAACAACTACTACAACAACTACCACAACTACAACAACTAGTACAACTACAACTAAACTACTACTACTAAAACAACTACTACAACTACAACAAATACTACAACAACTACTACAACTAAAACAATAACTTCAACAACTATAACAACAACAACAACCATAACTATTACAACTACTACAACAACTGCATCTACTACAACTACTACAACAACAACTACTACCACGACTACAACTACTACTGCAACAACAACTACTACAGCTACAGTTACTACAACAACTGCAACTACTATAACCTCTACAATTACTACAACAACATCTACACCAACAACTACTACTACAACAACTACAACAACATCGACAACTACTACAACAACTAAACAACAACTACAACTTCTACGACAATACAACTAAACAACAACTACTACTACTACTACAATTACTAAAAGAACAACTACTTCTACTACTACCACTACTACTACTGCTACAACTGCTACTACAACTACAACTACCAAAACAACTTCCAACAACTAACAACTACTACTACAACAACTACTACTACATATACTGCTTGTATTACCACTACTACTACTACTACTCCACCAATTACTACTTCTACTTTTTTATGATCCTTGCCCAGAGTAACCCAGTGAGAAAACTACTCTTATTACTACTTCTGCTGCTGCTATTCCACTTACTACTACTACTATATATCTACTGCATCTACTACAGCTTCTACTGCATCTACTGGTACTAAAACTCCGACTCCCACAAACCCCGTGTGTTAGCGTTTAACCACATTAGCGTGCGTAGTGCTGGTACATGAGGCCGGTTTATTGTAGTGGGATAAACATACAAGACTGACCAAAGGACGGACACGGTGTCAGGGGAGGTGCAGAGTAAATAACCAGCCCAGAGGTGAGAGAGTCAGAGGAGCCGAGCAGGGCCACAGCCATAATATACACTCGTGTTTGGGGAGATTTAACTCTGCACGATGAGGAGGAGGAATTCTGCTATGTGAGGAAGAACGTGTAGAGATAGAATTCAAAGTGCACTATGTAACAATTCTGATGGAAAATCCGCTTTTATTTTTATTATCCCAGTAAAATACATGTTGTTATTTTAGTATAAGTTTGTTGATCGTTACTTTAACTTAAGATACATTTATGGGCCTTGCTGTGGATTTTGAATGTGAAATATCGGTATCGGCCACAGCACCAGATCAAATGACAGATATCGATATCGTGTTGGCTCGATATCGGCCCATCCCTGACAACAACAGTGTACACAAGAGCCACGGCTAATCTACTGTCCTACTGCGTCTTAAACTTCTCCCTGGTTTAGTAATTATTATTAAAACTTATCCTATACCTTCCAAAGATGGCCGCCACATTTAACACTCCATCTTTTACACTGACCTCTCTAGACCTTTGTCCCACCTCTGCTTTAGTCCCTCTATATTGTCTTTTTCTATTTCAGAATCTTACACTTCTCTTTGGTTTAGATAAACTTTCATTAAAACTTGCTATATACAGTTCAAAGATGGCTGCCACATTTAACACTCCATTTATTACGCTGACCCTTTTAGACCTCTGTCCTATCCCTGCTTTGGTATCGCTGTTTCAGAATCTTAATTTTCTCTCTGTTTTAAATGTTATTAAAACTTATGCTATACCTTCCAAAGATGGCCACCACATTTAACACTCAGTTTTTTACTCTGACTCCTCCAGACCTCTGCCGCACCTCTTGCGTTGGCCTCTCTATATTGTCTTTTTCTAAACTTCTCCCTATTTTAAATGCTATTAAAACTTACTATATGTTATACCTTACAAAGATGGCTGCCACATTTAACACTCCATTTTTTTACTCTGACCCCTGTAGACCTCCATTCTATTGCTGTTTTTGTCTTTCAATATTGTCTTATTCTATTTCAGAATCTTAAACTTCTCCCTGTTTTAAATGTTATTAAAACTTATGTTATACCTTCCAAAGATGGACGCCACATTTAACACTCAATTTTTTTACTCTGACCCCTCTAGACTTCTATTCTATCCCCGCTTTGATCTTTCTATTTCAAAATCTTAAACTTCTCCCAGTTTTGAATGTTATTAAAACTTGTGGTATACCTTCCAAAGATGGTTGCCACATTTAACACTCACACTTTTACTCTGACCCTCTAGACCTCGGTCCCATCGCTGCTTCAGTCGCTCTATATTGGCTTATTCTATTTAAGAACATTCTCTCTGTTTTAAATGTTATTAAAACTTACTGTATGTTAAACCTTCCAAAGATGGCTGCCACATTTAACACTCACACTTTTACTCTGACCCTCTAGACCAGGGGTGTCAAACTCATTTTGGTCCGGGGGCCGTATCCAACCGATTTTGATCCCAAAGGGGCCGGATCAGAAAACTCATGTCATATAAACCCCAAAAATAACAATAAGTTCAAATATTTGTGCAGAGAAATGCAAATCTATTACAGAAATCTTTTTTAATTGATGAACTCTTTCTTATTATATTATAATATTATAATATTATGAACAATCTGAAACTTTAAGAAAAATTCAATTTCAACACAATGTTTTAACATGAACTTGTATGCAAATAGGAATAAGTCAATTTTTCTTGGAAAATCCTGCACTCGGCTCCACTTTTCTCATTTTGGACATTTTGTTGATGAGGGTGTCACGGTCAACAGTCAAAACGATCGTCCTTTAAGAGCGTTTGGAAAGAGACAAGTCTTCATTTGTGCTGCTCTGGTGGGAGGGGCCACGCACAGAGACACTGGAGACGCTGCTATGCTAAGCACCGCAGAAAATTAACAATATTTTAATAGAAAATATAATTAAAATATTTTAGTAGAAAATCACCCAAGGGCCACATTAAAGGTCTTGGGGGGCCGGATCTGGCCCCCGGGCCTTATGTTTGACACCTGTGCTCTAGACCTTGGTCCCGCCGATGCTTTGGTCGCTCTATATTGTCTTATTACAGGCCGCTCCTACTTGTGCCTGGCAAAACACAGGCTAATTCAATAAACATTTACTTTACTGGAGGAGGGAGGGGTCTGGGGGGCCCCTCATGGCAGCAGCTGTACCAGACGCGCTCCGTAAAGGGCCCGGATTAAATGAAGTGGTTGTGGTGTAGGGGCCCGTCACAGTGTGTGTGTGTGTGTGACGGGGTCCTTAAAATGGCAGCCGTAAAAAACAGAAAAGTCGTTCCACACATCCTCATTTGGGAGAATTATACTGACGAAACGCAGGCGCACGGAGAGAGAGAGAAGGAAGGGATGGAGAGAGAAAGGGAGGGATAGAGAGAGAGAGAAGAGGGGGAGAGAGGGAGGGAGGGACGCAGGGGCCTATGGGAAAAAAAAGTCTACAATAAAAATGTGCAGGAGGACATTAACATAGGGACACAGCGAAAGCCATGAAGTTGGTTGGTGAGGAATTCCTGGCAACGTAAAGAAAGAGAGAGAAGAAAGAGGTAAAGTAAAAGCTTCTGGTCAAAAGTTTTAAAACACCCTCATTTTATTTATTTTTATTTATTGCAATTCAAGTCGTGCAAGTCCAATGAAGAGCTTGAAATGGTACAAAGGTAAGAACTGAACAGACAGAGGTTAAAAAAAAAAGATACAAAACACAAGTCCAAGCTCTGCCAAAACTACCTCAGGAAAAAAGAACAAGATGGTAAAGCTTGAAAACGCGCAGTGTGAAGACTTAAACCTCATCGATCTGGTTTGGGATGAACTGGACAGAAGAGTGAAGCAACCTACAAGTGCCACACATTTATGGAAACTTCTGCAACAGACTCGGGAAGAACTTTTTGAAGAATATTTGATTTCTATTATAAAAAGAACGAGCCACGAGTGTGTTCAGCTGTTATATCTGCCAAAGGTGTCAAAAGTTTAGAATACGTTTTGGCCAACAGTAAGCAGTAAAAAATGGAAAAAGTAGAGTACAAACTTAACAAACTCCTTTTCTAGAACTATTATTACATCCTGTATCGATGCCAAATCTACAGTACTGGTACACATTCAGATATACCTTTTTATTTTTATTTAGTGTTGTTAAATTATAGCCTGACTGAAAAGCAGGTTTCACTTCATGGAAACCGTCTGACCTCGCAGCATTAGGATTCGTTCGCTTGACAGTAGGTGGGTACTTTTTTTTATTTAACCAGTCGCTGCTGTTAGGTCGAGATGTATGTAATGCGCCGGAACGCTCAGTGGTGCCCAAGTAATTGCCGGCTTCACAACTCTTCGCTGATTGGCCGGGGCGCGGTCTACAACTTCCGGGGTTCTTGCAAACCGTCTAGTGCATTCTGATTCCTGACCTGATTCCTAAAAAGTAAATAAACATAATATTATTGACAGAAATCTAACTGAGGGCAAATGAGCCAACCAAATTCAAACTTACATCTGAAAAATTTGTGTATACGATGTGTACTATATCTGTGTACATAATATACATATATTTGTTGTTGTTAGATGTGTAATGCAGTGTGGGTACTGTGCAATTATTGCTTATATTGTACAGGAAATGGGAAGTCTATATGTGTTCTTTGTTAATTTGGGACGGTAGAAAAAAGGGGTGGGGTTAAATAAGTATTTACTTCCTCCCACTCCTTTTTCGGGCACAAGGAAAATTCAGCGTAACATTGATTTTGCCTGTTATTATAGAATAGAAATATATACTTTTTGTGTTATATCTATGTATTTACATTTTTTTATTTATGTTCTATGTATTACTGTCCGAATAAACATTTATTCATTCATTCAAAAATTATATCCTGTATCTACTCCAAACATACAGTACTGCTTCCCCCCATGCAGGTATGGGAAAAATCAAACTTGGTAACTTCTTGTTGTGAGGTGAGAATCCTAAACACTGTGCCATTGTGCAAAATTACTTTGTCCACAACCAGGCTTGTCAAAAATATAGAAAATCAGACACTAATCGATACTAAAACTAGTATTAAAACTAGATGTAAGGCCACATGGTAGTATAAAAGAAAGTACTTTGATTTAATGTTGAAAATCACATTGTGTTGTCTAAAGAAACAGCGTTGTGGTATCAGAATCGGTATCAGAGTCTATTCCTTAGTATAAAAATTTGTATATACACTATTTACAACCAGAAATCTCTCAATGTTTCTCATAAAAATACCAAAATAATAAAAAGAGCCCCACATTTCAGCCACAAAACGATGCCATTACCTCCTCTCAGCACTGCAAACTCTCACACTGCTAAAATAAACCATTTTCGCTCCGACCAGCGGGCAGAGAGGGCCAGTAAAACACGGCTTTTCAAAACACTAAAAGTACTAAAAATACTTCAAGTACTGCATGTGTACGGGTCAGTGCGGAGGAAGAGGGTGGCATTTCTGTGGTGAACCATGGGACTGGAGCCAGAGGGGGCAGCGGTGGGGATGTCGAGCCCAAAAACAGGCCATCCTCCTCTGGGCACGGCGGGTCTGCACCTGGGTCTGGGCTGGGAGCAGGAAAGACCCCCACTGTTACCACATGAGCTTTGTGTATAAATAGTACTGCAAGACTGGAAATAGGGTACACTGTAAAAATACTGTACTCGCTCGGATTAGGTTGGAAAGGGAAGCTGAGCGACTATTTGGGGATTTTCTTTGGAGGGTGTACGCTCTTTGTGAAAGCAGAGGGCGACAGTGGCTCAGTGAGTAAAACACTGATCCATTTTTAAGTCGTCTAACTCAAAAATTCGTCTAACTCAAAGATTCAAAGCGGTCGAGGTGGATGTCGACGAAGACAGACATTCTGCGTTGGCAACGATTCGCAAGATCGAGGATTTAAAGCCGAAACAAAAGAATCTTTGGCGAATTTTATCAAGGGCGAAGACGTTATTGTCCTTCTTCCTACGGGATTTGGCGCGTTACATATGTCATGACCAAATAGCAACGATTGGGTAAATAAAAAAAGTTCTAATCCTAATGCTGCGAGGCCAGGCGGTTTCCACGAAGTGAAACGATCAATTCAATTCAAGTTTATTTATATAGCACATTTAAAACAACTTCAGCTGACCAAAGTGCTTCACATACAAGTCAACAAAACAGAAGAATCAGACCTTGCTTAGTTTTATTTGGTGTGTGTGTGTGTGTGTGTGCGTGTTGGTTGTTGTCAGAGCAGTGGATGGCGCCGATTGGAAGCCTCACTTCTATCAGTCTGTCCCAGGGCAGCTGTGACTACAACAGTATCTCACCACCAGCAAGAGTGGAGTGAATGAATAATGATCACAGTGTAGAGCTCGGAGAAGCTTTCATAATTCTGTAAAGCCCATTACAAGAAAAAAGGGTGAATATATTATTATTACTTTCATAATGAATTCACTCTGTAATTGCAAAGCGACACTTTCACCTCACATTGAGTCAGGAGTTTAACAAGCGCTCCTCCAGTACCTGCTGCAATCACCATCAACGTACAGTATGTTCATTATATATGGTTATGTCGTATTGTGAAAAGGACTAAAAATAACAAAGCACTAACTGTTGACAAAGCAAAGGGTCCACGCCAGAACGTTGAAAACAATGTTGAGAACATTTAAAACTACAGCCTCTGGTTTGATGTATGGTTTGTTTTGAACAAAAACCACTCTGATGTGACAGGTGAAGTGTCGTCAATGTAAAGTAATAACAATAAAGCAATACAAATGAAACCCAGCACAATACAGGGATTTACGGTATGCAGCTTTTTGCAAAAAATAATGGGGGTGAACCTGAGTGTTGTAGTCAAGACCGCACTAATCGAGACCAAGACCAGGACAAGACCAAGTCCTCTGAGAGTCAAGATCGAGACAAGACCGAGACCACGGCCCGTCGAGACCAAATCGAGACCATCTTTGTAATTTTCATCATTTATTTGTATTTTACTGTTATTTTGGCACATTTATTTAAGTGTTTTTATAAATCTGTCTCCATTTTATCACTCGACGAGTGTCAGACCACAAAACCGAGACAAGACTGAGTCCAAGTGCTTTCAAGACCGAGACAAGACTGAGTCCATCCTCTTTCAAGACCGAGACAAGACTGAGTCCACGCTCTTTTAAGACCGAGACAAGACCGAGTCCACACTCTTTTAAGACCAAGACAAGACCAAGACAAGACCAAGTCCACGCTCTTTTAAGACCGAGACAAGACCGAGTCCACACTCTTTTAAGACCGAGACAAGACCGAGACAAGACCGAGTCCACGCTCTTTTAAGATCGAGACAAGACCAAGACAAGACCGAGACAAGACAGAGTCCACGCTCTTTTAAGACCGAGACAAGACCGAGACAAGACCGAGTCCACGCTCTTTTAAGATCGAGACAAGACCAAGACAAGACCGAGACAAGACTGAATCCATCCTCTTTCAAGACCGAGACAAGACTGAGTCCACGCTCTTTTAAGACCGAGACAAGACCGAGTCCACACTCTTTTAAGACCAAGACAAGACCAAGACAAGACCAAGTCCACGCTCTTTTAAGACCGAGACAAGACCGAGACAAGACAGAGTCCACGCTCTTTTAAGATCGAGACAAGACCGAGACAAGACCGAGTCCACACTCTTTTAATACAGAGACAAGACCAAGACAAGACCGAGTCCACGCTCTTTTAAGACTGAGACAAGACCGAGACAAGACCAAGTCCATGCTCTTTCAAGACCGAGACAAGACAAGACCGAGTCCAAACGTGGTCGAGTCCGAGACAAGACCAAAACAGCAAAAACTAAACAAACAAACAAACAAAAAAATGGTCTTGAGGCCGAAATCGAGTACTACAACACTAGTCAACCCCCAGACCCTCTACACATTTAGGTGCCAGTTTTGCATAACACTCCTGGTGGATATTATAGTCCCAGTCTGGTGTGAATAGTGACTGGTCAAACTTTTACACCAGATGCCCTTCCTGTTTCAAACATCTGACACAGACAGAACATGAACTGTCCACGCTCTGGTTTCTGGTTCTCCACTGCTTATTGTTTAAACTGTACATAAGACTCAGTATCAGAATAAATACGTGCTGAAACGCTTTCCGAGTATTTACATTTCCCATTTACCTCAGGCACAAAACACACTCTGAATCTCCTTTTTTAATTTACTATTTTATCATCGATAGACGTTTTTGCCTGTTAACCCTCGTCTGACCAAAAGACGTGGTTATGTGGGAGGGTGGTGGGGCAGTTGTTGTTGGGAGGTGGTTGTGTGTTCGTGTGTGTGTGTGTGTGTGTGTGGAGCAGGGGGCGGGGGGGTAAAATAATAAATAGCGACAGACATGGACATCGATTTCGGTAATAACAGGGAGAGAGCGAAGTGAGCTGCGCCGCGCCGAGCCAGTGGCAGAGTCGTCAGCCCCGGGTCCATCCATCTACGAAACAGGACATGCCCGTAATAGGAAAACACCGCACACACACACACAACCACACACACACACACAACCACACACACACACACACACACACACATATACAGCGCTATATGTCCCCGGGCTATACGCACACATGGGCAACTTATCATAGCGACGCTGAACTTTGATGCTTGGATGCTCGCTAGCCGGGGGAAGAAATGTATGTAATTCCATTATTTCTTCACAGATGATGGGACAGTGGGTTTGTACGGAGGGAGCGGAGGTGTGGAGGGATGGGAGGGAGGGGTGCAGGGAAAGGAAAAAAGATAGAAATTGAGCTGTTTTTGCTGACTGCGGGAGTACAGTTGTTTATTTATTGAATTATGATAATTTTTCGGGCCCGCAGAGGAACGGGGATTGACGCGTGTGCGGGCGGGTGTTTATCACGTGGTGCGGACTGGAATCGGAGCACACACAAGCGCACACACACCTCATGAGTACCTTCCAATGTGGACCAAAACCAGGTCGTCCAAAACCTTTTATTAGATCAATACTGTGGTTTGAACGACCCAGTTATTACAATGTTTTGTGCCCGAGAACTACGGAAGATAATTTGATCCATCAGATTTTTTATTTTAAATACATCTGAATTACTCACTTCAATGTTTATAAATCTGAAAAAAAGATGTTTGAATTATTTTTATTTTTATTTTAGTTCCTGAAATTTACTTTTTCAATATGTTTCAAATTCAAAATAAACATTTCACCACTTATTTTTATTTATATTTTAAGTATACTTTTTCAGTATGTTTCAAATCTAAAATAAAAATGTCACCACAGATATTTTCAATCCATCAAATTCAACAGTCAAATCATCCACACTAGTACGTATTCGAGTCGTTTTCATTGTGGATGCAGTGTTCGTTCACACTAACGATGTGGTGCCGACAGCTCCCACGAATTCATTTAAGTACAGATCTGATCCGGCACTGTGTGGACGCCTAAAAACACTGATACGCTGATGTAGGTCTATGCGCCACAAAGTAACTCACCACTAAAACGGTAAGAGGGTAGAATATATGTCCATTCATATAAATAGTCAATGTGTACAACCTGCAGACGTATAATGTCTGAAAAGTTTCACATGAACCATCTCCAACATGAGAGAAGCACAGAACAGACTCACCATCAGCAAAACACCCCTCTGTCACAGAAAGAACACTCATATTCCACTGAGTCGTGTCCTTTAGTCCGACAGAAGCTGAACTGCATCAGCGCACAATACCGAGCTGTTTTTTTGAGTGCTCACTTTATGCAAATTAGCCATGAAGTTTTAAGTTTCATTTCTGTAAAACGTAAACAAATGTGCTCAAAGCTGTGTGGATAGGGAAGGTTTACGGACACAGAAACGACGTGTCTGGACGCAGATCGTTTCCGATACGGTGATACGGTGATTCGTTTCAGTGTAAATGTAGTCAAAGATCCAAGATGCCAAGGCAGAAGCAATTGATCCAACTTGGACCTCGGATTTGACGTCATGTCCGAGCTTGAAACGTATTATTATGTTTTGGTGTCGGACTACGTGGATTAGGATCATGACTATTCCCTCATCTTATGAAAACGCTGCTACTTTAATTTATATTTTTGGAATTTGCACTTCATTTTATGTTACAATTTCAACCTTACAACCTTAGGAACTTTAGCGCTCGTTAAATCAAGTATTTGTTCAATATTGGCCTCACCACAACACCGACTACTAAACCCATAGGCACTGATACAGACGCGATAAGGTATTGCAGTAAAACGAGTGACTGAAATTGTCATTTAAACCACCAAAGTGTCCAAACACAATGAAAACACTTCATATTTACATGTCACAGTGGGCGTAGCATCTTGGCTTCTGACTCGGAATCGTCCCTTTACCCAAAGCCAAATCCACTTTATTTCTATAGCGCATTTTACAAACAAAAAAGTCTCCAAAGTGCTGCACAGAGATCATAAAAAAATAAAAGCAAAAACCATAAAATCATAAAATGGTAGTAAATAAGAAGAATAAATAAAATAAATAAAAGACACAGTGGACCACACAACTCACGCGCTGTTAAAAACCAGAGAATAAAAGTGGGTTTTAAGAGGACTTTACACTGCTACTGTACCCTCAGCTGCTCTGGGATGGACTGACAGAAGCGAGTCTGCCAGTCTGCCCCCATGTGCCCCCATCTGCCCTCATCTGCCCCTCTCAACACCACCGACACTCCTTCACACACTATACTCATATTAGGTAATGTGAAGAAGTGTCTTGCCTAAGGACACAGTGACAGATTGTTCTTTAATCGTGGCACTTGGTATTCTCAGCGCTCTCCCGTCCAAATACTGACAGGGCCTGGCCTTGCTTAGCTTCCAGGAATCTGAAACGAACACACATTTTGTTTACGGTTTGTTTGTTAGGTCGGTCTATTGAACTGGGCCGAGTGTGAATGAACGTCAACACATCCAGATAACAAACTGTAAACAAAAAGGTCTGTTAGGCTACGTCCACACAACAGCGCTCCTGGATTTTTATTTATTTTTTTGTTGGTTGAAAAAAGTCGCATCCACACACGTCGGATATTCACGTCCACACGACAACAGAGAGCTGAGTGAAAATGCTGTAATACATCTGCCACACCTGTATGTGGCGCTGTAAACAATGATAATAATATTTAATAATGCAGATCTCATCAGCTTTTTTTAAACTTTAAGGTAATTTTGCCTATTTTAGATGTGTAGCCGTTTTGTTTTGCAAAAGTTAAACATAAGTTTTCGTTTTTAGCCATAAGATTTGGATGAGAATTATTCGAATAACTTGGTCTCAAAATCCAACAGTTTAATTACCCGTGCGTAATCTTTGTTATTGATCCGTGTGCATAATCTGCCATGCGTATTGTTAGCCTTACCGTTATTATTTCAACAACGGTCTTGCGATCTGCGGAGGTCAGTTCGAGGGCTGTGACGGGGTCGTGACGTCATCGTCAACGCAACATCAGCGTTCTCAGATTTCTCCACTCTGGAACCCATTCTCAAAAAAATACCGTTTTCACCCACCCGAAACGCCAGCTCCGTGTGGATGAAAGGCAAAAACGAATAAAATCTTCACAGTTTCGACCAAAAAACATTCTTTAGTTTCAGAGTAGTTATCTCCTCTGTTCAGGCAGTGTCCACCAGTGTCTAACCAGAACTGAAGAAGCAGCTTGGATGAGCCGAGAAATGTTTTCAATCAAAAAACTTTAGAATTGAATTTTTCTTTTGCTATGGATCCTACCTGGACGACTGAGGGATTACATAAACAACTCTATGGAGGATAAATTGTTCTGCCAGATTTTGAGTTTTAAATACATCTGAATTACTCACTTTGGTGTTTTTAAATCTGAAAAAGATGTTTGAATTATTTATATTCTGAATTTTAGTTGCTGAAATTTTAAGTTTACTTTTTCAATATGTTTCACAGTCAAAATTCATAACAAAAATCCAAGATGCCAAGGCAGAAGCAATCGATCATGTGAGCGAGGAGGACAGAGGCTGTTTCCTATTGGCTGTTCTCATCTGTGGGCGGGGTTTACACTTAACAAATAAAAGATTTTGATGAGGATAATTCTGACCAATCAAATCACTTCACTGCACCATTTCCTGTTTGTTACTAAATTAGATCGACTTTGGATCGATTGCTTCTGCCTTGGCATCGTGGATTTTTTTCTTTCCTGTGAATTTTTTTCATTGTGAATTTCACACTTTGAATTTTGGCTGTCGAATTTGACGGCTTAAAAATATGTGTGCTGAATATTTAAAAGGTGACATATTTATTTAGAATTTTAAACACTGTACACTTAAAATCTCCGCAACTAAAAATTCAAACATGTTTTTTCAGAGTTAAAAAATTCAAAGTGAGAAATTTAACGCCGTTTAAAAATCTAATGAAACAAATTATTTTCCATACAACTCATCTTAAATATGCAGGGTTTGTGTGTTAAATGTGTGTGAATGAAACAAAATACAACTCCAGGTCGGTTTGTGACAAGGAAATATTATAATATAAATTAAAAAATAGCGTAATATTGGGTCCTTTAAGAGTTTAATTACAGATGAAATCACAAAATAGTGACCATGTTTAAGGTTAAGAAGACAGAACACCAAGGAAGTCCTGTCACAATGTTGGATTCATGCGTAAGAGAAAAAAAAATACAATAAAAAATGTACTTGTTTGACTAGTGTCCTGATTTACGACTACTTTAGCCATCCACACCCACCACACCCCCTCTTCCTCGCTCCCTCCTCTTCCTCCTCATATTAAGCTGAGGGCTGTGGGGATGTGCCTCGGTGTGAAAGTACTAAGTGCCAGTAATAGTTGGACGAGGGCCTAGAGAATCCAAATATAAGATTACAGCTGGAGAAGTGGAGCAGAGGAGCTGGAGTAGAGCCCGACCGGGAGAGAGTTTTATATTAAAGCTCCTATATTACACGAAATTTACTCTTGTGAGGATTTAGCCGAGTCAGAGTGTTGTTACCGCATCAAAAACAGACCCCGAGTTGTGTTTTGTTTCATTCACACGTTTGAGTAATTCTCGATTATTACTGGATCTGGATCTCCAAAACTCAAAATGCTGTGTTCCACCGTGTGATGTCATCAAGTCGTAGTTTAGTTTTAACAATAACGATAAGATTTTACTTTTTGTTGAGTAGAGATTGGCAATTCCAGAGCTGAAATGATCCAAATGATTCTAGTGAAGGTGTATGGAGTTTAAAAACACACTGGCGCATTTCCTTTATTACCGTATTTTTCGAACTATAAGGAACACCGGATTATAAGGTGCAATATCAATAATGTTGAATTCTCTCGTCTATTTTCATACATAAATTGCGCCGGATTATAAGGTGCATTAAGCAAAACAAACGGGCGACACTTGAGACTGATCCTTAGTCCAGGCGTCCACGATCCATCAGCAGATTGTGGCATAATTCATCCGACGTTTCCTCCTTGTCTTGGTGAATGTGGATTATGAATGTGAATGTGGGTGGATCATTTAAGTTTGTTTTTTTTATTTCCTGTGAGGACGACTCAGATATACACTGATTAATAATGTGTTTAATGCAGCTCTGCGCACATTTGTTTACATTTTACAGATACTAAACTTAAAACCACATGGCTCATTTGCATTTTGCATTTCTGTCGGACTAACTCTGCAAGGCTCCTGGTAGTTGTAATTCTCCCACAATCCATCAAGCGGTGTGGTTTCATAGTTTACCAAAGTTGTACTAAAATATTTTGATAGATTTTTGAGCGCCGTGTACCCATAGATTGTATAAAAGAAGTGGACTAAATCAATGTGTCACCCACAGCATTCAGCTCCACGGTTACAGGAGCCAATCTGGAGCCAGGCTCAATGCTATGAAAAGGATTTTTTTGATGGACAAAATAGTGAAAAAAAAAATTGCAGGTTAATATGAACATTTTAAGACCAAAATGACGAAGCTCACTGCTGCAGATACAGAGAGAGGAGCCACAAGATCCTAATGTAAGTCAATTGGAGCCAGAGTCAGAAGGAGCCGGAAGAGCCTCCTGGAGCACTTCCTGTTTTGCTTGTGGCGGCTAGTGCGTTAGCTATGTCCACATATACATACGGTCTATGCGTGTACTATATAAAATCAGTTCGACGTCAGAATTGATACGCACAACCAGAATTGACACATAAGGCGCACTGGATTATAAGACACACTAGTCCAATGAGATTCATTTGGTCTTCCAATATTTTATGTTATTAGGTTCTTTTTTTCAGACCTAGAGTTTTGTTTCCTGCCTCCTTCTGTAGGAAGGCAGCGCAAAAACCTGTTTAAATCAGCTGACCAGACACGTCACAGCAACATCACGTGACCACTCTGAGGAAGAGCGCTAGTGAGCAGTCGAAACTGTCAGGAATGAAACAAAACTCTAGTTCTGAAAAAGAACCTAATAACATAAGGCGCACTGTCGATTTTTGAGAAACTTGGAGGATTTTAAGTGCGCCTTATAATCCGAAAAATACGGTACTACATGACATCACAATGTGGAACAGAGTGTTTTCTGTCTGAGAGAAGAACTCAGTCAAATTGCGCGGTGTTAAACATGTGTGAATGAAACAAAACACAACTCCAGTTTGTTTATGATGAGGAAACATTATAACGTAGATCAGAAAATAGACTAACGTAGGTCCTCATGTGCCCCTCTCAACACCACCGACACTCATTCATACACTGTATTCATATTAGGTAATGTGAAGAAGTGTCTTGCCTAAGGACACAATGACAGATTGTTCTTTCATTGTGGCGCTCGGTCGTATCAGTAATCTCCCGTCCACATACTGTCGGGGCCTGGCCTTGCTTATCTTCCAAGATCTGAGGAGATCTGTCAGTGACACGTGGGCCCGGGCTATTAAAAGTGTAACTCAAATAAAGTGTTACAAACAATGACACCGTGTTATAATAAACACGCTGTAATTAACCCTAACGAAGTGTAAACAAAGACATCAAAGGGTTTATTAAAGGTGCATTGTGTAACGTCAAATACTTTTCTCCATGGAGATGTTATTGCTTTGTCTGGAATGTTTTAAACCTTCCTATCTTCACTGAGACCAAACCAGACCAAGCTACAGGTCAGATCTGTGGAAAGGCGACCCAGGCTGCAGAGTTTTGCCATGACCATAAAGCTCGCAACAACTAGCATGCTAATTCACACTTCCTGATGATCACATATCTGTTTTGGCGAAAGAAAAATTGAGCTTAAATGCACGGAAAAAAAAAGGATATGATTTGGAGGTCTTCACTGATCTTTTACACAAAAATAAAATAAATGATAAAAGATAAAATACAGAAAATAAAAAATAGAAAATTAAGTTGAAAGATCAGATCTAAAAAGGCAATTGAGCAGGATTTGTTCAGATCTGCGTTTGATATTCCTTAAACATAAACGGTCTCAAATTTTGCAAATACATGTCTTCGAAAATTTTCTGTGAATTTCTTTCAAGGCAGAACACTGAAAAAACAAAACAAATCAATATCTAGGTAAGTTAAAATGACTTAAATTACAAACATTTTACTTTATTTGAGTCGATTCAACTCAACAAGTAAAATTATGTGTTTCTTCATTCAAGCAACATTTGATTTTGTTTCTTATTTCAAGTGCAAAAAGTTGTTGTTTTTCTTATTTTAAGTGCAGCAAGATGTGTTTTCATATTTTAACTACAAAAAGTCTTGTTGAAGGTCAGATCTAAAAGGGCAAAGAAGCTTGTACAAGATTTGTTCAGGTCTGCGTTTGATATTGCATAAACAAAAACGTGTCTCAAATTTGGCAAATACAAGTCTTCGAAAATTCTCTGTGAATTTGTTTCAGGGCAGAACACTGAAAAAGAAAAAGTTAAAATGACTTAAATTAAGAACAACTGACCTTATTTCACTTGAAAATTAAAATAATCCACCAATGGAATAAGTCTGCTCTTCTTAATTCAACCAACATTTGATTTTGTTTCTTATTTTAAGTGCAAAAAACTAGTTATTTTTCGTATTTTAAGTGTAGCAAGATGCATTTTGATATTTTAAGTGCAAAAGTCTTGTTCCAATGGCAGATAATTTTACTCATCAAGTGAAATTTACTCAAATCATGATCAAACTTTCTTAATTCAAGCCATCTTAACTTATAGATTAAGTAAAAGTAGTGCAAGATTTCAAATGAGTAACACACGTCTTATGTGACAATAATTTTATTTAAACTCTATTATAACTCAAAATCTCTCATCAAAACATGCCTGAAGAGCCTTGTCAAGTGAAATTTACTCCAATCGTGAGCAAACTTCCTTAATTCAAGTAATTTTAACTTGACTAGATTTAGATTTTTGCAATATAGTGCAGGATTTTAGATGAGTAAAACAAATCTGATGTGACAATAATTTGATTTAAACCATTTTATAAATCAGAATCTCTCATCAAAACATGCCTGAAGAGCCTTGTCAAGTGAAATTTACTCAAAACCTGATCAAACTTTCTTAATTCAAGTCATCTTAACTTGACTAGATTTAGTTTTTTTACAATATAGTACAAGATTTCAAGTCTTATGTGATAATAATTTTATTTAAACCGTGTGATAAGTCAAAATCTCTCATCAAAACATGCCTGAAGAGCCTTGTCAAGTGAAATTGACTCAAACTGTGATCAAACTTTCTTAATTCAAGTCATCTTAACTTGACTATATGTTATTTTTTGCAGTGAAGCGACATTTCGATGAACAAATAAATCAAAATAAACATGAAACTGAAGCTCTGTCGTGGCTGAAACGTGACCTGGTGCCTGCTGGCCTGTCCGTGGATGTCCTCTCCTCCTGTGTCCTTGTGTCCATTATTGGCAGAGATGGGCCCTGGCGCTCGGGGCCCTTCTGTCCTCCCCTCATAACCCCACAAAGACACTAATAAACCCAGCGCTGACGGACGCGTATGGATTTTTGCGCCGCTAATTTCCGTAACTATCGCGGTTTGAAAGATAGCTGGAGGATTTGGCGGAGGGGGTCGGAGAGAAGGACCCCCTTGTCTGCTACGGGGAACACAAGAGAGGTATTATACGAGATATCAAAAAAAAAAAAAAAGAAAAAGAAAAGAATTGAAATGTCCCTCCGCCCCGAGACGAATTCGAGTGAAGATTTTCGGCGAAATTTAAGACGGTTATGTTTACGGAATATCAAGTACGAGCAGCTAAGCCTTCGTAATGAGCGATAGATGCGCAGGTTTGCTCGCACAATCCGTCCTTTCAGATCTGACCTTTGAACTCAGGGTAATGGCCTAGAGAGGATTTGCCACACAGGGTTTACCGAGTTACACCTCGTAGTTACCGAAAGCGCAATTCGATGACTTGAGAAAAATGGAGTTAGAATGGAACAAGAAAGACACTTAGGCTACGTTCAGACTGCAGCCCGAAGTGAGCCAAATCTGATTTTTTTTTGCCACAGTTCGACCTGTATCTGATCTTTTAATGACAATCCGAACGACGCAGATCGGATTTTTTTTCAAATGTGACCCAGGCCACTTGGATATGTGCTCCTAAAACTGATACATATCTGATCTTTTGACATGTGACTTCAGTCTGAACGGCCAGGTCAC